>NC_133856.1:1052755-1117651 GCF_047830755.1 Zonotrichia albicollis
TAATCCCCAAATGACCCCCAAAATCTCCCTGCTCAAATTCCCCAAATCCCCCTCCTCAAAATCCCCCCCCAAAATCCCCAAATTCATTCCCCCCCAAAATCCCCTCCCCCAAATTCCCCAAACCCCCAAAATCCACAAAATTCCCCCCAAAATCCTCTCCCCCCACAATCCCCCCCTCCTCAAAATCCCTCAAATCCCCCTCCCCAAAATCCCCCTTGCTCAAAATCCCCCAAATCCCCCTCCCCAAAATCCTCAAAGTTCCACAAATCCCCCTCCCCAAATAATCCCCCCTCCCCACAACCCCCTCCCCAAAATCCTCAATACCCCCATCCCCAAAACCTCTCAAAATCCTCCCTCTCCAAATCCCCCCTCCCCAAAAATCCCCAAAATCCCCCCTAATTCCCCCCCTCAAAATCCCCCTCCCCAAATTCCCTTCAAAATTCCCCCCAAAATCCCCAAAATCCCCCAAATCCCCCTCCCCCAAAATCCCCCCCCCCTAAATACCCCCTCCCCCAATTCCCCAAATCCCCAAATCCCCCCTCCCCAAAATCCCCCCCCCCAAAATCCCCAAATCCCCCTCCCCAAATTCCCCCCCTCCCCAAAATCCCCCTCTCCCCAAAATCCCCAAATTCCACAAATCCCTGTCCCCAAAATCCTCAAATCCCCCATCCCCAAAAGCCTCTCAAAATCCCCCCTCTCCAAATCCCCCTCCCCAAAATCCGGCCCCCCAAAATCCCCTCAAATCCCCCTCCCCAAAATCCTCCTCCCCAAAATCCCCTCAATCCCCCTCCCCAAATCCCCCTCCCCAAAATCCCCCACACCCCCCCAAAATCCCCCTCCCCAAATTCCACAAAATCCCCTCCCCAAATCCCCAAAATCCCCCCAAAATCCCCCCAAAATCCCCCTCCCCAAAATCCCCTCAAAATCCCCCCAAAATCTCCAAACTCCCCCAAAATCCCCCCCCCTCCCCAAATTCCCCCCCAAAATCCCCCCAAAATCCCCCCTCCCTAAATTCCCCCTCCCCCAATTCCCCAAATCCCCCTCCCCAAAATCCCCACACCCCCCCCCAAAATCCCCCTCCCCAAAATCCCCCTCCCCAAATTCCCCCTCCCCTAGTTCCACAAAATCCCCCTCCCCAAATCCCCCAAATCCCCTCAAAATCCTCCCAAATTCCCCTCCCCCCAAAATCCCCCTCCCCAAATCCCCATCCCCCAAAATCCTCTCAAGATCCCCCCTCTCCAAATCCCCCTCCCCAAAATCCCCTCAAAATCCCCCCCAAATCCCCCTCCCCCCAAATCCCCCTCCCCAAAATCCCCCTCCCAAATCCCCAAATCCCCAAAATCCCCCTCCCCAACCCCCCCCAAATTCACAAAATCCCCCTCCCCCAATTCCCCAAATCCCCCTCCCCAAATCCCCCTCCCCAAAATCCCCAAAATCCCCCAAAATCCCCCTCCCCAAATCCCCCCTCCCCAAATCCCCCTCCCCAAAATCCCCTCAAAATCCCCCCAAAATCCCCTCAAAATCCCCCCAAAATCCCCAAATTCCCCCTCCCCAAACCCCCCTCAAATCCCCCTCCCCAAAATCCCCTCAAAATCCCCCCAAAATCCCCCTCCCCCCCAAATTCCCCCCCCCAAATCCTCACAACCCCTGAAATCCCCCTCCCCAAATCCCCCCTCCCCAAAATCCCCTCAAAATCCCCCCAAATCCCCCTCCCCAAATCCCCAAATTCCCCCTCCCCAAATTCCCAAAATCCCCCAAAATCCCCCTCCCCAAATCCCCTCCCCAAATTCCCAAAATCCCCCTCCCCCAATTCCCCAAATCCCCAAATCCCCCTCCCCAAAACCCCCCAAAATCCCCTCAAATCCCCCTCCCCAAATCCCCCTCCCCAAATTCCCCCTCCCCAAAACCCCTCTCCCCAAATTCCCCCCCCAAATCCTCACACCCCCCCGAAATCCCCCTCCCCAAATCCCCCTCCCCAAAATCCCCTCAAAATCCCCCTCCCCCAAAATCCCCCCAAAATCCCCCCTCCCCAAATCCCCAAATCCCCAAAATCCTCCCAAAATCCCCCTCCCCCCAAAATACCCCTCCCCAAAATCACCCCCAAAATACCCCCAAAATCCCAAATCCCCCTCCCCAAAATCCCCCCAAAATCCCCTCAAAATCCTCCCAAATTCCCCCTCCCCCCAAAATCCCCCTCCCCAAAATCCCCCCCAAATCCCCCTCCCCAAATTCCCCCCAAATTCCCAAAATCCTCCTCCCCAAATCCCCCTCCCCAAATCCCCAAAATCCCCCCAAAAATCCCCAAATTCCCCCTCCCCGAAATCTCCAAAGCCCCCTCCCCAAAATCCCTCCCCAAATCCCCCTCCCCAAATCCCTTTACCTTGGAGCTGGGCAGGGCCCCCTCGGGGCTGAATGTGAGGAGGGGTCCCCATTTCTGCCACCGGCCCCGGGCGGGCTCTGGGGGGGCTCTGTGGGCCGGGGGGGGGTCCCGGGGGGGGCTGGGGGGTCGCTTTTTGGGGAGGGGGCTGCGGGGGCAGGTGCAGCACCAGGGGGTACCTCCCGTTCACCAACAGCAGCGTCTGCCCGTGGGCGAGGGTCCCGCAGCGCCCCCGGCCCAGCGCGGAGCCCCCCACCCAGCTGGGGTTCACCCCGAGCTGGCAAAGAAAGGGTTAAAAGGGTAAAATACCCGAAAATACAAAAAATCCCCCCAAAAAAACCCCAAAAATGGCGTAAATCACCCCAAAAATTACCGCAAAACACCCCGACAGAGCTGGGGTTCACCCCGAGCTGGCGAGGGAAGGGTTAAAGGGGTAAAATACCAAAAATCCCCCAAAATCCCATAAATATCCCCAAAAACCCACCCCAAAATTACCCCAAATCCTCCCAAAATCCCATAAATCCCCCCCAAAACCCCCCCGACAGAGCTGGGGTTCACCCCGAGCTGCAGGGAAAGGGTTAAAGGGGTAAAACCCAAAAAAATCCCATGAATCACCCCCAAAAATCCCCCCAAAAAAAACCCAAAAATGGTGTAAATCACCCCAAAAATCCCATCAATCCCCCCAAAACTCCCCCAACAGAGCTGGGGTTCACCCCGAGCTGGCAGGGAAGGGTTAAAGGGGTAAAACCCCAAAAAATCCCATGAATCACGCCAAAAACCCCATAAATCACCCCAAAATGCCCCCAAAAATCCCATAAATATCCCCAAAACCCACCCCAATATTACCCCAAATCCTTCCCAAAATCTCCCCCAAATTTCATAAATCCCCCCACAGAGCTGGGGTTCACCCCGAGCTGGCACCGAAAGGGTTAAAGGGGTAAAGTACCCGAAAATACCAAAAATCCCCCAAAAATCCCATAAATCACCCCAAAAACCCCACCCCAAAATCCCATCAATCCCCCCCAAAACTCCCCGACAGAGCTGGGGTTCACCCCGAGCTGGCACCGAAAGGGTTTAAACCGTTAAAACCCCAAAAAATCCCCTAAATCACCCCAAAAATCCCCCCAAAAAAACCCAAAAATGGGTGTAAATCACCCCAAAAATCCCATCAATCCCCCCCAAAACTCCCCCACAGAGCTGGGGTTCACCCCGAGCTGGCACCGAAAGGGTTAAACCGGTAAAATCCTCTTTTCCAAAAAAAATTTCCCTAAAATACCAAAAATCCCCCCCAAAAAAAACCCCAAAAATCGCTTAAATCACCCCAAAAACCCCATAAATATCCTCAAAAACACACCCGCAAAATGACTCCAAATCCTCCCCAAAAATCCCATAAATCCCCCCAAAATTTCATAAATCCCTCACAGAGCTGGGGTTCACCCCGAGCTGGCAAGGGAAGGGTTAAAGGAGTAAAACCCAAAAAAAATTCCATAAATCCACCCAAAACCCCACCCAAAATGCCATAAATCCCCCCAAAACTCCCCCGACCGAGCTGGGGTTCACCCCGAGCTGACACCGAAAGGGTTAAAGGGGTAAAACCCAAAAAAATCCCATAAATCCACCCAAAAATCCCATAAATCCCCCCCAAAAATCCCATAAATCCACCCAAAAATTCCCCCAAAATGCCATAAATCCCCCCCAAAACCCCCCCCAACAGAGCTGGGGTTCACCCCGAGCTGGCACCGAAAGGGTTAAAGGGGTCAAATACCCGAAAATACCAAAAATCCCCCAAAAATCCCCCCCAAAAAAAACCCAAAAATGGTGTAAATCACCCCAAAAAATCCCATCAATCCCCCCCAAAACTCCCCCAATAGAGCTGGGGTTCACCCCGAGCTGGCAGGGAAAGGGTTAAAGGGGTAAAACCCCAAAAAATCCCATCAATCACGCCAAAAACCCCATAAATCACCCCAAAAAAGCCCCCAAAAATCCCATAAATATCCCCAAAACCCACCCCAATATTACCCCAAATCCTTCCCAAAATCTCCCCCAAATTTCATAAATGCCCCCACAGAGCTGGGGTTCACCCCGAGCTGGCACCGAAAGGGTTAAAGGGGTAAAACACCCGAAAATACCAAAAATCCCCCAAAAAATCCCATAAATCCACCTAAAAAACCCCACCCCAAAATCCCATAAATCCACCTAAAAACCCCACCCCAAAAATCCCATAAATCCTCCCCAAAACTCCCCTAACAGAGCTGGGGTTCACCCCGAGCTGGCACCGAAAGGGTTTAAACCGTTAAAACCCCAAAAAATCCCATCAATCACCCCAAAAATCCATAAATCCACCCAAAAACCCCACCCCAAAATGCCATAAATCTCCCCCAAAACTCCCCCAACAGAGCTGGGGTTCACCCCGAGCTGGCGAGGGAAGGGTTAAAGGGGTCAAATACCCGGAAATACTAAAAATCACCCCCAAAAATCCCATAAATCTCCCCCAAAAATCCCATAAATCCACCCAAAAATCCTCCCCAAAAATCCCATAAATCACCCCAAAAATCCCCCCAAAAAATCCATAAATATCCCCAAAACCCACCCCAATATTACCCAAATCCTCCCCAAAATCTCCCCCAAATTTCATAAATCCCCCACAGAGCTGGGGTTCACCCCGAGCTGGCACGAAAGGGTTAAAGGGGTAAAACACCCGAAAATACCAAAAATCCCATAAATATCCCCAAAAACCCACCCCAAAACCCCCCAACAGAGTGGGGTTCACCCCGAGCTGGCACCCAAAGGGTTAAAGGGGTAAAAAACCCGAAAATACTAAAAATTCCCCCAAAAATCCCATAAATCCACCCCAAAAACCCACCCCCAAAATTCCCATAAATATCCCCAAAACTCCCCCAATAGAGCTGGGGTTCACCCCGAGCTGGCACCGAAAGGGTTAAAGGGGTAAAACCCAAAAAAATCACCATAAATTACCCCAAAAATCCCATAAATCCACCCAAAAATTCTCCCCAAAAATCCACCCAAAATCTCCCCAAAATTTCATAAATCCCCCCACAGAGCTGGGGTTCACCCCGAGCTGGCACCGAAAGGGTTAAAGAGGTAAAACCCCAAAAAAATCGCGTAAATCACCCAAAAATCCACCCCAAAACCCCCCAACAGAGCTGGGGTTCACCCGAGCTGGCACCGAAAGGGTTAAAGGGGGTAAAACCCCAAAAAAATCCCATAAATCACCCCAAAAATCTCATAAATCCACCCAAAAATCCCCCCAAAAATCCCATAAATCTCCCCCAAAACTCCCCCAACAGAGCTGGGGTTCACCCCGAGCTGGCACGGAAAGGGTTAAAGGGGTAAAACCCAAAAAAATCCCCAAAAATCTCCCCAATAACCCCCCCAAAAAAACCAAAATCCCCACCACCACCACCAAAACCCACCCCAAATCCCCCCAGGACCCCCCAAAATCCCCCCAAATCCCCACAGGACCCCCCAAAACCCCCTCAGCACACCCCCAAAACTCCCCAGGACCCCCCAAATTCCCCCCAGGACCCCCCAAATCCCCCCAGGACCCCCCAAATTCCCCTCAGGACCCCCCAATATCCCCCCCAGGACCCCCCAAATCCCCTCAGGAACCCCCAAATCCCCCCAGGACCCCCCAACATCCCCCCAAATCCCCTCAGGACCCCCCAAAATCCCCTCAGGACCCCCCAGGACCCCCCAAATCCCCCCAGGACCCCTCCCCACCTGGGTGACCCGTGCTGTGCCCTCGGCGTAGTTGGCCACGATCTCCACTGTGGGGAGGGGGCACAGTTGGGGACCCCCCTGAGCCCCCCAAAAATGGGGACAGGGGAGGGGGGACCCACAAAGGGGTCCCCAGAATGTTTGGGGGGGTTTGGGGGTGAAATTTGGGGGGATTTTGGAGCAATTTGGGGGTTCTGGGAGCGAATTTGGGGGTCCTGGGGGTGAATTTGGGGATGAATTTGGGGGTCCTGGGGGAAAATATTTGGGGGTTCTGGTGGGTGAATTTGGGGGTTTTTTTGGGGGAAATTGGGGAGTTCTGGGGGAGAATTTTGGGGTGAATTTAGGGGGTTTTGGAGGTGAATTTAGGGGGTCTGGGGGTGAATTTAGGGATCCTGAGGGAGGAAAATTTGGGGGTCCTGGGAGTGAATTTGGGGATAAATTTGGGGGTCCTGGGGGAAAATATTTGGGGGTTCTGGTGGGTGAATTTGGGGGTTTTGGGGGGAAATATTTGGGGGTTCTCGGGATGAAATTTGGGGGTTTTTGGGGGGAAATTTGGGGCTCCTGGGGGAGAATTTGGGAGATCAATTTGGGGATCCTGGAAGTGAAATTTGGGAAGTCTGAGGGTGAATTTTGGGGTGAATTTAGGGGGTTTTGGGGGTGAATTTAGGGGTCCTGAGGGAGGAAAATTTGGGGGTCCTGGGAGTGAATTTGGGGATGAATTTGGGGGTCCTGGGGGTGAATTTGGGGGATCAATTTGTGGGTTCTGGAGGGGGGAAATTTGGGGGTCCTGGGAGTGAATTTGGGGGTTCTGGAGGTGAATTTGGGGGTCCTGAAGGGCGAATTTTGGGGATAAATTTGGGGGTCCTGGAGGGGAGAATTTGGGGGTTCTAGTGGGAGAATTTGGGGTCTTGAGGGGGGAGAATGTGGGGGTGAATTTGGGGGTCCTGGGGAGGAAGATTTGGGGAGAATTTGGGGGTTTTTGGGGGTGAATTTAGGGGGTCCTGACGGGGGAAAGTTTGGGGGTCCTGAGAGTGAATTTGGGGATGAATTTGGGGGTCCTGGGGGTGAATTTGGGGGATCAATTTGTGGGTTCTGGAGGGGGAAAATTTGGGGGTTCTGGAGGTGAATTTGGGGGTCCTGAAGGGCGAATTTTGGGGATAAATTTGGGGGTCCTGGAGGGGAGAATTTGGGGGTTCTGGGGGTGATTTTGGGGGTTTTGGGGGCTGAAATTTGGGGCCCTGGGTAGGGAAAATTTGGGGGTCCTGGGGGCGATTTGGGGGTTCTAGGGGGTGAATTCTGGGGATGAATTTGGGGGTCCTGGGGGGAAAATTTGGGGGTCTTGGGGGAGGAATATTTGGGGGTCCCAGAGGGTGAAATTGGGGGTCCTGGGGGATGAATTCAAAGGTTCTGGGAGGGAATATTTTGGGGTCCTGGAGGGGTGAATTTGGGGGTTCTGGGCAGTGAAATTTGGAGGTCCTGGGGGGGGAGAATCTGAGGGTCCTGGTGGGAAAATTTGGGGGTTCTTGGGGTGCAATTTGGGGGGTGAATTTGGGAGTTCTAGGGAAAATATTTGGGGATCTTGGAGGTGAATTCAGGGGTTCTGGGGGGGGCAAAATTTGGGGGCTCTGAGGGCGAAATTTGGATGGCTTTGGGAGGGATATTTGGGGGTCCCAGAGGGTGAAACTTGGGGGTCCTGGGGAGGAATATTTGAGGGTCCTGGGGGTGAATTTGGGGGTCCTGAGGGTGATTTTGGAGTTCTTGGCGTGAATTTGGGGGTGTCCCACGACCCGCAAGTGGTTGGGGGGTCCCGGTGCCCATAACCGAGGGCATGAGGGGGTCCCGGGGGTGGTACCGGGGGTGGTCCCGGGGGTCTCCCCACACCCACCCTGCTGCCGGGAGCACTTGCGGTCGGTGACGCCGGTGAGGGGCCCGCGGCCCAGCAGCACGGGCTGCCCGTCCGGCAGCGCCACGGGCCCGGCCAGGCCCCGCAGCTCGGCCTGCATGGCACCGGAACCGGAACCGGGACAGAACCGAAACCGGAGCGACCCCGGCCCGGTACTGCCGCCTCTTCCTGTCTGCGTGACGTCACTTCCGTCCACAGCACCGCCCTTTTGTTGGGTCATTCCCGCCCTTTTTGTCCTTGCGAAGCCACGCCCCTTCGTCAGACACGCCCACTTTTTTAGGCCTCGCCTTTTGAGGGACAAGCCACGCCCCTTTGGCTCCTCTGAGGCGACTTCCGGTCTTGCTACGCCGCCGCTTCCGGTGGTTGAGCGGCACCGCGTCGCCCCCTGGCGGTGCAGGACGGGATGGGTCCTCCAAGGGTGGGGGGGAACTGGAGGGGACTGGGAGGGACTGGTTTGGATTGGGAGGGGTTTGAGAGGGACTGGGAGGCACTGGGAGGGGCTTGAAGGGCACTGGGACCCCCCGTGACCCCCTCTGTGACCTCCCCGTGACCCCACTGTGTCACCAAGTGTCACCTTTATTGCCCGGTGTCCCAGTTTGTTCTGGTGCACTCCCAGTTCATCCCAGTGTCCCCCAGTTTGTTCTGGTGCGCTCCCAGTTCGTCCTCATTTATTCCAGTCCATCCAGGTGCACTCTCAGTGCACTCCAGTCTGTTCCAATCCATCCAGGTGCACTTCCAGTCCCGTCCCAGTGCACTCCCAGTGCATCCCAGTCTGTCCCAGTGCACTCAAATCCATCCCAGTGCACTCCAGTTCATCCCAGTCCATCCAGGTGCACTCCCAGTGCATCCCAGTCTATCCCAATCCATTCTAGTGCACTCCCAGTGCACTCCAGTCCATCCAGGTGCACTTTCAGTCCATCCCAGTGCACCCCAGTTCATTCCAGTATATCCCAGTTCATGCCAATCCGTTCAGGTGCACTCCCATTGCACTCCAGTGCACTCCCAGTTCATCCCCGTGCACTCCCAGTCCATCCCAGTTCATCCCAGTGCACTCCAGTCCATCTCAGTATATCCAGGTGCACTCCAGTGCACTCTCAGTGCATCCCAGTGCACTCCAGTCCATCCCAGTCCATTCAGGTGTGCTCCCAGTCCATCCCAGTGCACTCCCAGTCCATCCAGGTGCACTCCCAGTGCACTCCCAGTCCATCCCAATCCATCCCAGTCCATTCCAGTTCATCCAGGTGCACTCCCAGTCCATCCCAGTGCACCCCAGTTCATTCCAGTATATCCCAGTTCATGCCAGTCCATCCCGGTGCACTCCCAGTGCACTCCCAGTCCATCCCAGTCCATCCCGGTGCACTCCAGTCCATCTCAGTATATCCAGGTGCACTCCAGTGCACTCTCAGTGCACCCCAGTTCATTCCAGTATATCCAGGTGCACTCCAATCCATCCAGGTGCACTTCCAGTCCATCCAGGTGCACTCCAGTCCATTCAGGTGTACTTCCAGTCCATCCCAGTGCACTCCAGTCCATCTCAGTATATCCAGGTGCACTCCAGTGCACTCTCAGTGCATCCCAGTCCATCCCAGTCCATCCAGGTGCACTCCCAATGCATCCCAGTACAGGCCCAGTTCATCCTTCTCCATTCCAATGCATCTTGGTGCACTCTCAGTCCATCCCAGTGTATCCCAGTTCATTCCAGTATATCCAGGTGCACTCCAATCCATCCAGGTGCACTCCAAGTCCATTCCAGTGCACCCCAGTTCATCCCAGTGCACTCCCAGTGCACTCCCAGTGCACTCCAGTCCATTCCAGTCTATCCAGGTGCACTCCAGTGCACTCTCAGTGCATCCCAGTCCATTCCAGTCCATCCCAGTGCACTCCAGTCCATCCCAGTCCATCCAGGTGCACTTCCAGTCCATCCCAGTGCACTCAAATCCATCCCAGTCCATCCCGGTGAGCTCCCACTCCATCCCAGTCCATCCCAGTGCACTCCAGTCTATCCAGGTGCACTCCAGTTCATCCCAGTCCATCCAGGTGCACTCCAGTGCACTCCAGTCTGTTCCAATCCATCCAGGTGCACTCCCAGTCCATCCCAGTGCACCCCAGTTCATCCCAGTGCACTCCCAGTGCACTCCAGTCCATTCCAGTCTATCCAGGTGCACTCCAGTGCACTCTAGGTGCATCCCAGTCCATTCAGGTGCACTCCCAGTCCATCCCAGTGCACTCCAGTCCATTCAGGTGCACTCCCAGTTCATTCCAGTGCACTCCAGTCCATCCCAGTCCATCCAGGTGCACTCCAGTCTGTTCCAGTCCATCCAGGTGCACTCCCAGTCCATCCCAGTCCATCCCACTCCCACCCCCCATGCCCCCCCCTCCCTCCCCTCACACCTCGGTCACCAACCTCCCCCCTGCCCAGCCCTTGTCGCCCCCCCCCGCCTCCCCGTCCACCCCCCAGCCCTCCTGGCGCCCCCCGCCCTCCTTGGGGCTCTCGGCGGCGTCCCCGGGGCCCTCGGGGTGGTGTGGGCAGGGCGAGGCCGGCACCACCGCCCCGCCCTCCTCGCCGCGCAGCTCCCGCCGGTAGAAGTAGGAGAAGTTGGAGACGATGACGGGCACGGGCAGCGAGATGGTGAGCACGCCGGCGATGGCGCACAGCGAGCCCACCAGCTTCCCGCCCACCGTCACGGGCGCCATGTCCCCGTAGCCCACCGTGGTCATGGTGACCACGGCCCACCAGAAGGCCTGCGGGATGGACGTGAAGGCCGTGGCGGCGTCCTCGGCCTCGGCGAAGTACACGGCGCTGGAGAAGAGCACCACGCCGATGAGGAGGAAGAAGATGAGCAGGCCCAGCTCCCTCATGCTGGCCTTGAGGGTCTGGCCCAGGATCTGCAGGCCGGTGGAGTGGCGCGACAGTTTGAAGACGCGGAAGACGCGCACCAGGCGGATGACGCGGAGCACGGCCAGCGACATGGCGGGCTGGCCGATGCCGCGCTGCCGCGCCAGCTCCGTGCCCAGCGCGATGAAGTAGGGCGCGATGGCCGCCAGGTCGATGAGGTTCATGGCGCTGCGGAAGAAGGCCGCCTTGCTGGGGCTGGCCACCAGGCGCACCAGCAGCTCCAGCGAGAACCAGCAGATGCAGATGGTCTCCACCAGGAAGAAGGGGTCGGTCAGGCCCGAGCGGTGCGGAGGCGGAGTGGAGGTGGAGGTGGTGTTGGTGTTGGGGGTGGTGGGGGTGGGGGTGGGCGAGGGGGGCTGTGGGGAGAGAGGAGAGAGGTGGGCGGTGAGGAGGAAGTGGAGGAAACGTCCAAAATTCAGCACAAAACTCCCAGATCCACCACCGAGACCCTGAGATCCACCACCCAGACCCTGAGATCCACCACCCAATATGGGTCAATGGGGGTTGGAGACCACCCAAATATGGAATAATGGGATTGGAGACCACCCAATATGGGTTACTGGGGATTGGAGACCACCCAGGCCCCAAATCTGTCACCCAGACCCTCAGATCCACCACCCAATATGGATTAACAGGGGTTGGAGACCACCCAGGCCCTCATATCCATCACTCAATATGGGTTAATGGGGTTGGAGACCCCCAAAATGGGTTAACAGGGGTTGGAGACCACCCAGACCCTCAGATCCACCACCCAGAGGGGTTAATGGGGTTGGAGACCCCCAAAATGGGTTAGCAGTGGGGAGGGGGAGTGGAGGTGGTGGTGGTGTTGGTGTTGGTGGGGGTGGGGGTGGTGGGGGTGGGCGAGGGGGGCTGTGGGGAGAGAGGAGAGAGGTGGGCGGTGAGGAGGAAGTGGAGGAAACATCCAAAATTCAGCACAAAACTCCCAGATCCACCACCCAGACCCTGAGATCCACCACCCAAAATGGGTTAATGGGGTTGGAGACCACCCAGACCCTGAGATCCACCACCGAGACCCCCAGATCCACCACTCAATATGGGTTAATGGGGTTGGAGACCACCCAGATCCTGAGGGTCCACCACCCAATATGGATTAACAGGGGTTGGAGACCACCCAGGCCCCAAATCTGTCACCCAGACCCTGAGATCCACCACTCAAAATGGGTCAATGGGGGTTGGAGACCACCCAGACCCCCAGATCCACCACCCAGAGGGGGTTAATGGGGTTGGAGACCCCCAAAATGGGTTAACAGAGGTTGGAGACCCCCAAAATGGGTTAACAGAGGTTGGAGACCACCTAGGCCCCAAATCTGTCACCCAGACCCTCAGATCCACCACCCAAATGTGAGTTAATGGGGTTGGAGACCCCCAAAATGGGTTAATGGGGTTGGAGACCACCCAGATCCTCAGATCCATCACCCAAAGGGGTTAAAGGGGTTGGAGACCCCCAAAATGGGTTAAAGGGGTTGGAGACCCCCAAAATGGGTTAGCAGAAGTTGGAGACAACCAAAATGGCTTAATGGGGGTTGGAGACCACCCAGACCCCCAAATCTGTCACCCAGACCTTGAGATCCATCACCCAGAGGGGTTAATGGGGTTGGAGACCAGATGATGAGGATGATGAGGATGATGATGAGGATGATGAGGATGATGAGGATGGTGACAATGACATAGAGGATGAGGATGATAAGGATGATGAGGATGGTGACAATGATATTGATGATGAAGATGATGAGGATGATGAGGATGATGAGGATGGTGACAATGACATTGAGGATGAGGGTGATGAGGATGGCAACAGCAACACCGGGGATGAAAATGATGAGGATGACGAAGAAGAGGATGGCCATGATGAGGACGAGGATGGTGACAATGACACTGAGGATGATGAGGGTGGTGAAGATGATGAGGACGATGAGGAAGATGGCAATACACTGAAGATGATGCAGACGGTGACAATGACACCACGGACAATGAGGATGATGAGGATGGTGACAACGAACTGAAGATGATGAGGATGATGACAATGGCACCAAGAACAATGATGATGATGATGGCCATGATGAGAACACTGAGTAAGGGAGATGATGAGGATGAGGATGGTGACACTGACACTGAGGATGATGAGGATGATGAGGGTAATGACACTGACACTGAAGAGGATGAAGATGACGAGGATGATGAGGATGGTGACAATGACACCGAGGATGATGAGGATGGTGACAACAACACCAACGATGATGAGGAAGATGAGGATGGCCATGATGAGGATGGTGAGGATGGTGACAATGACACGGAAGATGATGAGGATGATGAGGACGATGAGGATGGTGACAACGAACTGAAGATGATGAGGATGGTGACAATGACACCAAGAACAATGATGATGATGATGATGATGGCCATGATGAGAACACTGAGACTAAGGGAGATGATGAGGATGAGGATGGTGACACTGACACTGAGGATGATGAGGATGATGAGAGTGATGACACACTGAAGAGGATGAAGATGACAAGGATGATGAGGATGGTGACAATGACACCAAAGACGATAAGAACGATGAGGACGATGAGGATGAGGATGATGACAATGACACTGAGGATGATGCCACCAACCCCAACACTGCCCCCGTCACCGATCCCCGCCGCGCTCACCTCCCCGTCGGCGCCGGCGCGGAACTGCGGCAGCGTCTCCAGGCAGAAGACCACGATGGACACCAGGATGACCAGCACGGACAGCAGCGCCACCACCCTGGCGGCCGGCGAGCTCTCGGGGTGCTCGCACAGCAGCCACGCCCTCCTCCGCAGGCCCCCGCGCGGCAGCGCCGGCGGCTCCTCCACCGAGAACCCTTCGGCCTCGCGCAGCCGCTCCTCGGCCTCGTCGCCCAGCTGGTAGAACCTCATCTCCTCCAGGAACACGTCCAGCGGCACGTCCGGCGGCCTCCGCAGCCGCCCCCCGCTCTGGTAGTAGTAGAGCACGGCCCCGAAGGCGCCGCGGTGGCGGTCGAAGAAGTACTCGCGGCGCTGGGGGTCGAAGAAGCGGCGCCGGCGCCGGGGGTCGCCCAGCAGCGTGTCCGGGAAGCGCCGCAGCGTCCGCACCAGCGTCTCGAAGCGCCGGCCGGCCACGTTGATGGCCACGCGCTCGCAGCAGCCCAGCGGCTCCGCCATGCCCGCCAGGACGCCCCCCGAGCGCCGGGGCACGGCCGGGGCCGAGGGCACCGAGGGCAGCCTGGGGGGCGGGGGGGGACGCCGGCGCTGGGGGGAGGCAGGGTTGGGGGGGTGGGGGTCAAATGGGTCTGGGGGTTTTAGGAGTTGTGGATGGTGCCTACAAGTTGAGGAGACCCCAAAACTCTTGGAGGTCCCAATGGGATGCTAAAGATTTGGGGGAACCCCTAAAATATTGGAGGTCCCAATGGGATGCTAAAGATTTGGGGGAATCTTTAAAAGATTTGGAGTCTACAACGTTGGAGGAACCTCAAGGTCCTTCAGAGTTGGGGGTGGGTCAAATGGGTCTGGGGGTTTTAGGAGTTGTGAATGGTGCCTGCAAGTTGAGGAGACCCCAAAACTCTTGGAGGTCCCAATGGGAGGCTAAAGACTCAGGGAACCCTAAAATATTTGGGTTCTACAACGTTGGAGGAACCTCAAGGTTCTTCAGATTTGGGGGACGATCAGAAGGGTTTGGGGTTTTTAAGACTTGTGGGTGTTGGCTACAAGTGAGGAGACCCCAAAATTCTTGGGGTCCTAATGGGACTGTAAAGATTTGGGGAACCCCTAAAATATTGGGGGTCTACAACGTTGGAGGAACCTCAAGGTCCTTCAGGGTTGGGGACACCCCAAAATGTTTTGGGGTTTTTAAGACTTTTGGAGGGTCCTTACAAGCTCAGGGGACCCCAAAACTCTTGGGGGTTCCAACAGGATCTAAAAGATTTGGGGGAATCCTTAAAATATTCGGGGGTCTACAATGTTGGAGGAACCTCAAGGTCCTTCAGAGCTGGGGACACCCCAAAAGGTTTTGGGGTTTTTAAGACTTTTGGAAGATGCCTACAACTTCAGGAGACCCCAAAACTCTTGGGGGTTCCAATGGAACCCTAAAGATTGGGGAGCTCCTGAACTATTTGGGATCTATAATGTTGAAAGAACCTCAAGGTCCTTCAGGGTTGGGGACACCCCAAAATGTTTTGGGGTTTTTAAGACTTTTGGAGGGTCCTTACAAGCTCAGGGGACCCCAAAACTCTTGGATTTTTGGTTTGGGGAACTCCTGAAATATTGAGAGCCTACAACGTTGGAGGAACCTCAAGGTTCTTCACAGTTGGGGGTGAACCAAAAGGTTTTGGGGTTTTTAAGACTTTTGGATGGTCCCTCCAAGTTGAGGGGACCCCAAAACTCTTGGAGGTCCCAAGGGGATGCTAAAGATTTGGGGGAACCCCTAAAATATTGGGGGTTCCAATGGGATGCTGAAGATTTGGGGGAATCTTTAAAATATTTGGGGTTCTGCAACGTTGGAGGAACCTCGAGGTTCTTCACAGCTGGGGGTGAACCAAAAGATTTTGGGGTTTTTAAGACTTTTGGAAGGTGCCTACAACTTCAGGAGACCCCAAAACTCTTGGGGGTTCCAATGGAACCCTAAAGATTGGGGAGCTCCTGAACTATTTGGGATCTATAATGTTGAAAGAACCTCAAGGTCCTTCAGGGTTGGGGACACCCCAAAATGTTTTGGGGGTTTTTAAGACTTTGGGAGGGTCCCTACAAGTTCAGGGGACCCCAAAACTCTTGGATTTTTGATTTGGGGAACTCCTGAAATGTTTGGAGTCTACAACGTTGGAGGAACCTCGAGGTTCTTCAGAGTTGGGGACACCCCAAAAGGTTTTGGGGTTTTTAAGACTTTTAGAGAGTCTCTACAAATTGAGGAGACCCCAAAATTCTTGGGGGTCACAATTGGACAATAAAGATTTGGGGGAACCCCTAAAATATTGGGGGTCTACAATGTTGGAGGAACCTCAAACTTTTGGGGGTCTCACCGTGGTTCTACAACGTTGGAGGAACCTCAAGATCCTTCAGGGTTGGGGACACCCCAAAATGTTTTGGGGGTTTTTAAGACTTTTGGAGGGTCCCTACAAGTTCAGGGGACCCCAAAACTCTTCGGGGGTCCCTAAAAATTTGGGGAACCCTCAAACTCTTGAGGAACCCTCAAGAACCTTGAAGGTGAAACTACAGAGGAATCTCAAGGTCCTTCAGCTTTGGGGACACCCCAAAACTCTTGAGGAACCCCAAAATTATTGGGGGTCCAATGGGAAACCCTAAAAATTTGGGGAACCCTAAAATATTTGGGTTCTGCAACGTTGGAGGACCCCAAAATTTTGGGGGTCCAACCACGGTTCTACAACGTTGGAGGAACCTCAAGGTTCTTCAGAGCTGGGGACACCTTTGGGGAGATTTTGGTGTCCCCAAAAATTTGGGGAACCCCTGAATTTTTTTGGGGTTCAAGAAGACCCAAGGAGTGGGGGGGATCCCTAAAATTTTGAGGAATCTCAAGGTTGGGGACACCCCAAAAATTTGGGGGTCTGAGAAGGCCCTAAAAATTTTGGGGGTCCCCCCAAATTTTTGGGAGTAACAGAATTGGGGTTTTGGGGGTCCTACAGATTTTGGGGAGTCCCTAAATTTTTTGGGGGGGTCTCAGGGTGACCCCAAAGATTTGGGGACCCCAAACCTGTCCCTGGTGTCCCCAAGCCACCCAACCGCTGTCACCGAGTGTCCCCCAACCCTGACCCCAAATTGTCCCCAAACCCCCACTCTGTGTCACCTGTGGTGACCCCAAGGTGTCACCAGGGGGGTCCCCAAAGTGTCACCAAGGGGGTCCCCAAATTGTCACCACGAGGGTCCTCAAAGTGTCACCAAAGGGGCGTCCCCAAAGTGTCACCAAGGGTGTCCCCAAATTGTCACCAAGGGGGGTCCTCAAGGTGTCACCAAAGGGGTCCCCAAATTGTCACCTGTGGTGTCCCCAAGGTGTCACCAGGGGGGTCCCCAAATTGTCACCAGGGGCGTCCTCAAGGTGTCACCAAGGGTGTCCCCAAATTGTCACCAAGGGGGTGCCCAAGGTGTCACCAGGGAGGTCCCCAAATTGTCACCAAAGAGGTCCCCAAATTGTCACCTGTGGTGTCCCCAAGGTGTCACCAAAGAGGTCCCCAAATTGTCACCAGGGGGGTCCCCAAGGTGTCACCAAAGGGGTCCTCAAGGTGTCACCAGGGGGGTCCCCAAACCCCGGCCCTGCTGTCCCCTGTCCCCACCCTGTCCCCACCTTGTCCCCAGGTATCCCCAAGTGTCCCCTGCCACCCGGGGGGGTCCCCAAATCCTCCTGTCCCTGTTGTCCCCAAGGGTGTCCCAGGGGTGTCCCCAAGGGTGTCCCAGGGGTGTCCCCAAGGGTGTCCCTGCTGTCCCCAAGGGTGTCCCCCCCCCCCTTGTCACCAGGTGTCACCAGGTGTCCCCACTGTCCCTGGGGGTGTTCCCAGGGGTGTCCCTGCTGTCCCAAGGGGTGTCACCGAGTGTCCCTTTGTCACCAAGTGTCCTCCCTTTGTCACCAAGTGTCACCAAGTGTCACCAGGTGTCCCTTCTGTCCCAGGGGTGTCCCTGGAGTGTCCCTGCTGTCCCCAAAGGTGTCCCCCCCTTGTCACCAAATGTCCCCAGGTGTCCCCAACCCCCTCCTTGTCACCCAGTGTCACTAAGTTTCCCCCCCCCCTTGTCACCAAGTGTCACCCCAGGGGTGTCCCCAACCCCTTCGCGCCCCCCCCCACGCCGTCCCCGCGTGTCCCCACCGGGTGTCCCCAGGTGTCCCCCCCCGGGCCCTGCCCGTGTCACCGAGGTGTCCCCACCGGGGTGTCCCCAGGTGTCCCCCCCCGGCCCTGCCCGTGTCACCGAGTGTCCCCGGCCCTGCCCGTGTCACCGAGGTGTCCCCACCGGGGTGTCCCCACCGGGTGTCCCCAGGTGTCCCCCCCCGGCCCTGCCCGTGTCACCGAGGTGTCCCCACCGGGGTGTCCCCACCGGGTGTCCCCAGGTGTCCCCCCCCGGCCCTGCCCGTGTCACCGAGGTGTCCCCCACCGGGGTGTCCCCAGGTGTCCCCCCCCGGCCCTGCCCGTGTCACCGAGGTGTCCCCACCGGGTGTCCCCAGGTGTCCCCCCCCGGCCCTGCCCGTGTCACCGAGGTGTCCCCACCGGGGTGTCCCCACCGGGTGTCCCCAGGTGTCCCTCCCCGGCCCTGCCCGTGTCACCGAGGTGTCCCCACCGAGGTGTCCCCACCGGGTGTCCCCAGGTGTCCCCCCTCCCGGGCCCTGCCCGTGTCACCGAGGTGTCCCCACCGGGGTGTCCCCGGGGTGTCCCCGCGCCGCCGCCGCCGCTGTCGCCGCCGCTGTCCCGTAAACAGGAGGGTGACAGCGGTGACAGCGGCGCGGTGGCCCCAGGGCGGTGTCGGGTTCCCCCCCGCGCTAAAAATAACGGGGGGGGGGGCGGGGGGGGGGTGACCGGACAGCCGGGTGCTGCCCCCCCCCCATGCTGGGGTCACCGAGTGTCCCCAAATTGGGGGGGGGGGTGACCGGAATGGACACCGAGTGTCCCCAAATTGGGGGGGGGTGACCGGACAGCCGGGTGCTGCCCCCCCCCATGCTGGGGTCACCGAGTGTCCCCAAATTGGGGAGGGGGAGGTGACCGGACAGCCGGGTGCTGCCCCCCCCATCCCACGGGGTCACCGAGTGTCCCCAAATTGGGGGGGGGGGGGGTGACCGGACAGCCGGGTGCTGCCCCCCCCCCCGCATGCTGGGGTCACCGAGTGTCCCCAAATTGGGGGGGTGACACCCGGGTCACCGATTGTCCCCAAGGGAGGGGAGAACACCCGGATCCGACACCCACGGGGTCACCGAGTGTCCCCAAATTGGGGGGGGGGGTGACCGGAATGGACACCGAGTGTCCCCAAATTGGGGGGTTGTGACCAGAGACCTGGGTGCTCCACCCCCCCCCCCCCGGGGTCACCGATTGTCCCCAAGGGGGGGTGACAGGATCGGACACCCGGGTCCTCCCCCCCCCCCCGACACCCACGGGGTCACCGAGTGTCCCCAAATTGGGGGGGGGGGTATCCCGGGGTCACTGAATGTCCCCAAATTGGGGGGGGGGGTGTCCTGGGGTCACCGATTGTCCCCAAGGAGTGGGCGGGGTGACCGGACTGGACACCGGGGTCACCGAATGTCCCCATATCGGGGGGGGGACACTCCTGGGGGGGGTGACCGGACTGGACACCAGGGTCCTCCCCCCGCCCACCACCCACCGGGTCATCGATTGTCCCCAAATTGGGAGGGGACACCCCTGGGGGGGGTGACAGGACCGGACGCCGGGGTCCTCCCCCCCTCTGGAGTCACCAAATGTCCCCAAGGAGGGGAATGGCTGTGTCACCCCTCCCCCATGGCAGAACCCCCCCATAATGGGGGGAGGAAGGGAGGGGTGGGGCCCTCCCCGTTACCATGGCAACGGGACAAAGGTGACACCCAGTTACCTCGGGGGAGGGGGGGGGAAGTCACCTCGGTTGCCATGGCAATGACACGAGGTTCCCCCCTCACCCCTCCACCCCCCAAAATTCCTGGTTGTAACCCTGTTACCATGGCAACGACCCGTTGCTATGAGGGCGGGGGGGCACGCACACACAGAGGATGTCCCGGTTTCCATGGAAACCCCAGAGGCCCCGCCCCCGTTTCTATGGGGCGTGGCCACCCTGTTGCCAAGGCCAAGCCACTCCCCTAATTGCCCAACAAGCCACGCCCCCACCAGCTTTAACCCCGCCTCAAGCCACTCCCCCTTTGTTAACCCCGCCCACATCCTCCCCTCAACGGTTACCGGCCCCTCCCCCGCCTTTCCGCTGCCGCCACTTCCGGTTTCTCCCTCACTTCCGCTGGCGCCGCGGCGGCCGCGCATGCGCAGGGGGAGGCGCGCGCGGAGCGGCCGGGCCGGAGGGAGCGCGGGGTCCGTGAGGGCGGCGGGGCCGGGCCGGGCCCTGAGGGGAACCGGGGGGTTCTGAGGGGAACCGAGGGGGGAACGGGGCGGGGAGGACGCGGGGAGGGAACGGGGAGAGGCCCGGAGGGGCGGGGGTGGCGTGGGGGGGGGTGGGGTGGGTGTGTGAGGGTGAGGGGGGGGCGCTGCCGTGAGGGGCGGGGGGGGTGAGGGCGGCTATGGGGGGATTTTGGGGGTCTCGGCGTGGTTATGGGACTTGGGGGAGGGGATTCGAGGGGACTTTGGGGGGATTTTGGGAGTCTCGAGGTGATTCTGGGGGTCTGAGGATGTCCGGAGGGGATTATGGGGGGTCTGGGTGTTGCTGGTGTGGGGTTAGAGAGACCTAGGAAGGTCTTGGGGGGTCTCAGGTGGAGTTTTGTGGGTCTGGGGGTGTCCGGATGGGATTTTGGGGGGTCTGATGGCAGTTATGGGTCGTGAGGAAGGGGTCTTGAGGGGATTTTGGGAGTCTCGGGCTGGTTCTGGGGGTCTGAGGGTGGCTGGTGTGGGGAAAGAGTGGCCTAGGGAAGTTTTGGGGGATCCCTGGTGGGATTTTGGGGGTCTGGGGGTGTCCAGGGTGGGGTTTTGGGGGTCTGGAATGGGTCTGGGGATGTCCAGGGTGAGGTTTTGGGGGTCTGGAGGAGATTTTGAGGGTCTGGGGGTGGCTGCTGGGGGATTTTGGGGGCCCAGGAAAGTTTTGGGGTGTCTCAGGTCAGGTTTTGGGATTTGGATGAATTTTTGGGGTTCCTGTGTGGGATGAAGTGCCTCCATCGAGGGCAGAATTTTGGGATTTTTGGGTATTTTAGGACAATCCCGGGTGGGTTCAGGGGGTCCTGACCCGTTCTGTGCCCTCCCAGAGCCCCTCAGGATGACGCAGTTCCTGCCCCCCAACCTTTTGGCCCTTTTTGCCCCCCGGGACCCCATCCCTTACCTGCCCCCCCTGGAGAAGCTGCCCCACGAGAAGCACCACAACCAACCCTACAGCGGCATCGCGCCCTACATCCGCGAGTTCGAGGTACCCCTGACCCCCAAAACCTCACCCCCGACGCCCCAGAACCCCCAAAACCCCACCCCCGACCCACAGAATCCCCCAAAACACCACCCCAGACCCACAGAACCCTCCCCAGACCCACAGAATCCCCCAAAACCTCACCCCCGACCCACAGAACCCTCCCCAGACCCACAGAATCCCCCAAAACACCACCCCAGACCCACAGAAACCTCCCCAGACCCACAGAATCCCCCAAAACATCACCCCAGACCCACAGAACCCACCCCAAAACCTCACCCCCGACCCCCAGAACCCCAAAACCTCATCCCAGACCCACAGAATCCCTCAAAACACCACCCCAGACCCACAGAACCCTCCCCAGAACCCCAAAACCTCACCCCAGACCCTCAAAACCTCACCCCAGACCCTCAAAACCTCACCCCAGACCCTCAAAACCCCACCCCTGACCCCCCAAACCCACCCAAAATCCCCCACACCCCCAAAATTCCCTCCCCAGAACTCCCCAAAACCACCCTAGAATCCCCCAGGACCCCCAAAACCCTACCCAGACCCCCAAAACTCCACCCCAGAATGCCCCAAAACAGCCCCAGACCCCCACAATTCTCCCCCAAATCCCCCATAACCCCACCCCAGACTCCCCCCAGCCCCCCATAACCCTGCTCCAATTCCCCAGGACCCCCAAAACCCTCCCCAGACCCCCAAACCCCACCCCAGATCTCCCCAAAACCGCCCCAGATCCCGACAATTCTCCCCTGAATCCCCTCAAATCCCCCATAACCCCATCTAGACTGCCCACAGACCCCCATAATCCTGCCCCAAACCCCTCAGGACCCCCAAAACCCTCCCAAGACCCCCAAAATACCCCAAAACCCCTCCCCAGACCCCCAAACCCCACCCCAGACCTCCCCAAATCCACCCCAAACCCCCACAATTCTCCCCCAAATCCCCCATGACCCCACCCCAGACTCCCCACAGACCCCCATAATCCTGCCCCAGACCCCCTCCCCACCCCCAAAACCCCCCCTGGACCCCCCCAAAACCCCTCCTGGACCCCCCCCAAACCCCCAAAACCTCATCCTTGAGCTCCCCAAAAACCACTCTGAACCACCACAATTCTCCCCCAAATCCCCCATAATCCCACCCTAGACTCCCCCCAGACCCCCATAATCCTGCCCCAGACCCCCTCCCCACCCCCAAAACCCCCTCTGGACCCCCCCAAAACCCCTCCTGGACCCCCCAAACCCCAAAACCTCATCCTGGAACTGCCCAAATCCACCCCAAACCCCCACAATTCTCCCCCAAATCCCCCATAACCCCATCCTAGACTCCCCCCAGACCCCCATAATCCTTCCCCAGACCCCCTCCCCACCCCCAAAACCCCCCCTGGACCCCCCCAAAACCCCTCCTGGACCCCCCCAAACCCCCAAAACCTCATCCTTGAGCTTCCCAAAAACCACTCTGAACCACCACAATTCTCCCCCAAATACCCCATAATCCCACCCTAGACTCCCCCCAGACCCCCATAATCCTGCCCCAGACCCCCTCCCCACCCCCAAAATCCCCCCTGGACCCCCAAAATACCCCAAACCCCACCCCAGACCTCCCCAAAACTGTCCCAGACCCCCCAGACCTCCCCAAATCCACCCCAAACCCCCACAATTCTCCCCCAAATCCCCCATAACCCCATCCTAGACTCCCCCCAGACCCCCTTAACCCTGCCCCAGACCCCCTCCCCACCCCCAAAACCCCTCCTGGACCCCCCCAACCCCCTGTGTGTCCCCCCAGGACCCCCGCGATGCCCCCCCGCCGACGCGCGCCGAGACGCGCGAGGAGCGCATGGAGCGCAAGGTACGTCCAGAACCCCCCAAAAACGGGGCCAAACCCCCCAAAAACGGGGCCAAACCCCCCCAAAATTGGGTACAGTCCCCTCCAGACCCCTTCCCCACCAGGCTGGGTGTGCTGGGGGGGGGGGGTCCCCAAAATTGGCACCCCCCCAAAATTTCAGCTCGTCCCCAATGCAGAATTTGGTTCGTCCCCCCTGGGTTTTAGGGGATCCTCATGGGTTGTGCTCCCCTTGCTGGGGTTTTTTGGGGTCCCCTCTGGATTTTGGGGGGTCTGTGGGTTTGGGGACCCCCTGAGCTCACCCCAACCCCCATTTTTGGGTCATTTTCCCCCTTTTTTATCCCCAAACAGCGGCGGGAGAAGATCGAGCGAAGGCAGCAGGAGGTGGAATCTGAGCTTAAGCTCTGTAAGTTTGGGGGTCCCATGGGGCTGAGGGGGGTCCCCTGGGGCTGGAGGGGTCCCCTCTTTTCCTCTGACCCCCCTTTTTTCCCTCTTTTCCCCCAGGGGACCCCCACAATGACCCCAACGCTCAAGGAGATGCCTTCAAAACCCTGTTTGTGGCCAGAGTGGTGAGTGCTGGGGGGCAGAAACGGGGTCACCCCCAATTTGGGGGGACTCAGACCCATTTTTGGGGTTTCTCCAGGTCCTTGGGGGTCTTCTCTCAATTTTTGGGGTTCCCCAATCCATGTGGTTCTCCCCCAGATCTTTGGGATCTCCCATTATCTGTGGAGCTCCATGGTGCTCCCCACTAATTTGTGGGGTTCCCTTCAATCTTTGGGGTCTTCTCCAGATTGGGTTTTCCCAATCTTTGGGATTTTCTCCAGATTTTTCTGGGTTTTCCCAATCTTTGGGATCCCCTAGATTTTGGGAACTCCCCCTGTCCCCAATTTTGGGGTCACCCCTGCTCGTTTCTCCCCAGAATTACGACACGACGGAGTCGAAGCTGCGCCGGGAGTTTGAGGTTTACGGCCCCATCAAGAGGGTGAGTGGGGTGGGGTCACCCCCAAAAAATGCCCCCCTTGACCACCCCGTGCTGTCCGGGGGGGTCCCACCTGTCTCCAAATCCACATTTTGGGGTGTCACACCTGTCTCCAAATCCACATTTTGGGGTGTCCCACCTGTCCCCAAATCTGCATTTTGGGGGGTCCCACCTGTCCCAAACCCACATTTTGGGGGTGTCACTCCTGTCCCCAAATCCACATTTGGGGTGTCACACCTGTCCCCAAATCTACATTTTGGGATGTCATACCTGTCCCCAAACCCATGTTTCGAGGGGTGTCACACCTGTCCCTAAATCTGCATTTTGGGGGTGTCACACCTGTCCCCAAATCTGCATTTTGGGGTGTCACACCTGTCCCTAAATCTGCATTTTGGGGTGTCACACCTGTCCCCAAATCTGCATTTTGGGGGGTTCCACCTGTCCCCAAATCCACATTTGGGGGTGTGACACCTGTCCCTAAATCTGCATTTTGGGGTGTCACACCTGTCCCCAAATCCACGTTTTGGGGTGTCACACCTGTCCCCAAATCCATGTTTTGAGGTGTCCCACCTGTCCCCAAATCATCATTTTGGGGGGTCACACCTGTCCCCAAATCCCCATTTTGGGGTGTCCCACCTGTCCCCAAATCTGCATTTTGGGGTGTCACACCTGTCCCCAAATCCGCATTTTGGGGGGTCCCACCTGTCCCCAAATCTGCATTTTGGGGTGTCACACCTGTCCCCAAATCCGCATTTTGGGGGGTCCCACCTGTCCCCAAATCCACGTTTTGGGGTGTCCCACCTGTCCCCAAATCTGCATTTTAGGATGTCATACCTGTCCCCAAATCCATGTTTTGAGGGGGGTCCCACCTGTTCCCAAATCTGCATTTTGGGGGTGTCCCACCTGTCCCCAAATCCACATTTTGGGATGTCATACCTGTCCCCAAACCCATGTTTCGAGGGGGGTCACACCTGTCCCCAAATCTGCATTTTGGGGTGTCACACCTGTCCCCAAATCTGCATTTTGGGGGGTCCCACCTGTCCCCAAATCCACATTTTGAGGTGTCCCACCTGGAGGTACACCTGGAGTACAAGCACCTCTTTGTGACCCCCCACCCAAACATCCCTGTGACCACTCCCTGCTGTCTGGGGGGGGGTCACACCTGTGTGTCCCCCCCTAATTTTGGGGTCCCCTCACCTGTCCCTCACCTGCAGATCTACATGGTGTACAACAAGCGCTCGGGGAAGCCTCGTGGCTACGCCTTCATCGAGTACGAGCACGAGCGGGACATGCACTGTGAGTACCCCCAGACCCCCCCCCCGGACCCCCAAAATCCCCCAGCCCCCCCACTCCGCATGTCTGACCCCCACTCACACCTGGGGGGCTCCATGGACCCCCCGGGCCGGGCGCCAGGTAAGTACCAGGGTGGGGCGTGGCCGAGTGAGGCTGCAGGTGGCCAAAGCTACCGGTGGTCATGGTACAGGTGGACAAAGTACAGGTGGTCAGGGATTCAGGTGGCCAAAGCTACCGGTGGTCAAGGTACAGGTGGACAAAGTACAGGGGTTCAGGTGGTCAAGATATCAAGATACAGGTGGCCAAGGCTACCAGTGGTCAAGGGTTCAGGTGGCCAAAGCTACCGGTGGTCAAGGTACAGGTGGACAAAGTACAGGCGGTCAGGGGTTCAGGTGGCCAAGGCCACCGGTGGTCATGGTACAGGTGGACAAAGTACAGGCGGTCCGGGGTTCAGGTGGTCAAGATACCAAGATACAGGTGGCCAAGGCTACCAGTGGTCAAGGTTACAGGTGGACAAAGTACAGGTGGCCAAGATACAAGTGACCATAGCTATTGGTGGCCAAGGCTACCGGTGGTCATGGTACAGGTGGACAAAGTACAGGTGGTCAGGGGTTCAGGTGGTCAAGATATCAAGATACAGGTGGCCAAGGCTACCAGTGGTCAAGGGTTCATGTGGTCAAGATACAGGTGGCCAAGGCCACCAGTGGTCAAGGGTTCAGGTGGTCAAGCTACAGGTGGCCAAGGCCACCAGTGGTCAAGGGTTCAGGTGGCCAAAGTACAGGTGACCAAGATACAAGTGACCAAAGCTACTGGTGGCCAAGGCTACCGGTGGTCAAGGTACAAGTGACCAAAGCTACTGGTGGCCAAAGCTACCAGTGGTCAAGGTACAGGTGGCCAAAGTACAGGCGGTCTGGGGTTCAGGTGGTCAAGATATCAAGATACAGGTGGCCAAGGCTACCAGTGGTCAAGGGTTCAGGTGGCCAAAGTACAGGTGACCAAAGCTACTGGTGTCCAAGGGCTCAAGGGGTCAAGACTATCAGTGGTCAAGGTATAGGTGACCAAAGCTACTGGTGGTCAAGGTACAGGTGGCCAAGGCTACCAGTGGTCAAGGGCACAGGTGGACAAGATACAGGTGGCCAGAGCTACTGGTGGCCAAGGGTTCAGGGGGTCAAGGTACAGGTGACCAAGGCTACCAGTGGTCATGATACGAGTGACCAAAGCTACTGGTGACCAAAGCTACCAGTGGTCAAGGTTACAGGTGGA
Organism: Zonotrichia albicollis; assembly: GCF_047830755.1. Lineage (NCBI taxonomy): Eukaryota > Metazoa > Chordata > Aves > Passeriformes > Passerellidae > Zonotrichia > Zonotrichia albicollis. The sequence continues at coordinate 1,079,099 of NC_133856.1, forward strand.
CAAGATACCGGTGGCCAAAGCTATTGGTGGCCAAGATTGCTGGTAGCCAAGGGTTCAGGTGGTCAAGATACAGGTGGCCAAGGCTACCAGTGGTCAAGGGTTCAGGTGGCCAAAGCTACAGGTGGCCAAGGCCACTGGTAGCCAAAGGTTCAGGTGGTCAAGCTACAGGTGACCAAGGCTACCAGTGGTCACGATACGGGTGACCAAAGCTACTGGTGGCCAAGGCCACCAGTGGTCACGGTACAGGTGGTCAAAATACAGGTGGCCAAGGCCACCAGTGGTCAAGGGTTCAGGTGGACAAAGTACAGGTGGTCAAAGGTTCAGGTGGTCAAGATATCAAGATAAAAGTGGCCAAGGCCACCAGTGGTGGTGGACCAAAGCTGCCGGTGGTCAGGGGTTCAGGTAGGCAAAGTACAGGTGGCCAAAGCTACAGGTGGACAAAGTACAAGTGGTCAAGGGTTCAGATGGACAAGATACCAAGATACAGGTGGCCAAGGCTACTAGTGGTCAAGATATAGGTGACCAAGGCTACCAGTGGTCAGGGTTACAGGTGGACAAAATACAGGTGGCCAAAGTTACTGGTGGTCAAGCGTCCAGGTGGACAAAGTACAGATGGCCAAGGGTTCAGGGGGTTAAGATACAGGTGGCCAAAGCTACAGATGGCCAAGGCTACCAGTGGTCAAGGTTACAAGTGGCCAAGGCCACCAGTGGTCAAGGGTTTACGTGGACAAGATACAGGCCAAAGCTACTGGTGGCCAAGGGTTCAGTGGTCAAGCTGCAGGTGACCACAGCTACCAGTGGCCAAGGGTTGAGGTGGACAAGATGCAGGTGACCAAAGCTACTGGTGGTCAAGGTACAGGTGACCAAGGCCACCAGCGGTCAAGGTTACAGGTGGCCAAATATACCAGTTGCCAAGGGTTCGGATGGTCAAGGTACAGCTGACCATGGGTTCAAGGGGTCAAGATACAGGTGGCCAAGGCCACCAGTGGTCAAGGTTACAGGTGGACAAAGTACAGGTGGTCAAGGGTTCAGGTGGACAAAGTACTGGTGGCCAAAGCTACTGATGGCCAAGGGTTCAGGTGGTCAAGCTGCAGGTGACCACAGCTGCCAGTGGCCAAGGGTTGAGGTGGGCAAGATGCAGGTGACCAAAGCTACTGGTGGTCAAGGTACAGGTGACCAAGGCTACCAGCGGTCAAGGTTACAGGTGGCCAAGGCCACTGGTAGCCAAAGCTTCAGGTGACCAAGGCCACCAGTGGTCAAGGTTACGAGTGGAAAGGTCTTAGGTGGCCCAAGACTACTGGGTGGCCAAACTAGAGGTGGGCAGGGCTACCAGTGGTCAAGGTGGCCAAAGTGTGGGTGGCCACATTTAAGGTGGACAGGTGACCCAGATTTAGGTGGCCAAGGCTACCAGTGGCCAAGGCTACAGGTGGCCAAAGCACCGGTCACTGCTCGACTACAGCTGGTGGCCAAGGTCACGGCTAGTCAAGGTACCAGCAGAGCCACAGTCGGTGGCCAAGGCTACAGACAGCCAAACTACAGGCGGCCGAGGTTATGGCTGACCAATGGGATGGTTGACCAAGGCTACAGTTGGCCAAGCTACAATTAGTCAAGGTTCCAGGTGGGCAAACTTCAGGTAACTGAGGCTATGGTTGGCCAAGGTTCTGGTTGGCCAAGGCTATGGTTGACGAAGGCTACAGTTGGCCAAGGCTACCGTTGGCCAAGACTACAGTTGGTTGTCCAAGGCTCCCATTGATTGGCCAAGGCTACTGTTGGTTGGCCAAGGCTGTGGGTAGACCTCGGTCAATCTTCCATTGGTCAACCTTCCATTGGCCAAACATCTTAAGTTGTCTCAGCATATGGGTCAACCTTCCATTGGCCAACCACCCATTGGTCAAGTGTCCAAGTTGGCCAGCTGGCCAAGCCTATGGGTAGACCTCCCATTGGTCAACCATCCATTGAGGTTTGCCAACCTTCCATTGAGGTTAGCCAAAGTTCCATTGATGTTGTCCAACCTTCTGCTGAGGTTGGCCAACCTTGCATTGAGGTTGACCAGCCTTCCATTGAGGTTGACCAACCTTCTGCTGAGGTTGGCCAACCTTGCATTGAGGTTGACCAACCTTCCATTGAGGTTGACCAACCTTCCATTGAGGTTCGCCAACCCTCCATTGAGGTTGTCCAGCCTTCCACTGAGGTTGACCAACCTTCCGTTGAGGTTGACCAACCTTCTGCTGAGGTTGACCAACCTTCCATTGAGGTTAGCCAATCTTCCATTGAGGTTGACCAACCTTCCGTTGAGGCTGACCATTCTGTTGAGGTTGACCAACCTTCTGTTGAGGTTGACCAACCTTCCGTTGAGGTTGACCAACCTTCCGTTGAGGCTGACCATTCTGTTGAGGTTGACCAACTTTCCATTGAGGTTAGCCAGTCTTCCATTGAGGTGCGCCAACCTTCCACTGAGGCTGGGCAGTCTTCTGTTGAGGTGGATCAGCCTTCCATTGAGGTTGGCCAACCTTCCATTGACAGGAACGCGTTGGCCAACGTCTCATTGGCTGAGTGCCGGCGCCGCTCTCTCCGTGTCTCTCTGTGTCCGTGCACCCCTTGGGGCTGAGGTTATGGGGGTGTCCCCGTTCCTGGGGTGTCCCCATTGTTCCGGGGGTGCCGACTCTGGGGGTGTCCCCGTTCCTGGAGTGCCCCCATTGTTCTGGGGGTGTCCCCATTCCAGGGGTGCTGGCTTTGGGGGCGTCCCCGTTGTTCCGGGGTGTATCCTAGTTTTTGGGGTATCCCGTTTTTGGGGTGTCCCCATTCCAAGGTGTGCCTTTTTTGGGGTGTCCTGGTTCCAGTGTATCCCATTTTTGAGGTGTCCCCATCCCGGTGTGCCCCGTTTTTGGCATATACTGTTTTTGGCATATATTGTTTTTGGCATATCCCGTTTTTGGAGTATTCTGGTTTTGGGATGTCCCATTTTTGAGGTATCCCGGTTTTGGGGTGTCCCATTTTTGGGATATCCTGGTTCGAGTGTGTCCCATTTTTGGAGTGTCCCCATTCCCGTGTGCCCTGTTTTTGGGATATCCTGTTTCTGGGATGTCCCATTTTTGGGGTGTCCTGTTTTTGGGGTATCTCATTTTTGGGCTGTCCCACTTTTGGGATATCCGAGTTTTGAGGTATCCTGTTTTTAGGATGCCCCGTTTTTGGGATATCCTGTTTTTGGGGTGCCCCATTTTTGGGATATCCCCATTCTGCTGTATCCTCTTTTTGGGATACCCTGGTTTTGGGGTATCCCCATCCTGGTGTATCCCAGTTTTGGGATGTCCCCATCCCAGTATATCCCATTTTTAGGGTGTATCCCAGTTTTGGTGTGTCCCATTTTTGGGGTGTCCCCATCCCAGTGTATCCCATTTTTGGGGTGCCCCCATTCTGGGGTGTCCCCATCCCGTTTTTGGGGTGTCCTGGTTCCAGTGTATCCCATTTTTGGGGCGTATCCCGGTTTTGGTGTGTCCCATTTTTGGGGTGTCCTGGTTCCAATGTGTCCCATTTTTGGGGTGTATCCCATTTTTGGGGTGTATCCCATTTTTGGGGTGTATCCTGGTTTTGGGGTGTCCCATTTTTGGGGTGTCTCCATCCCAGTGTATCCCATTTTTGGGCTGTATCCTGGTTCCAGTGTATCCCATTTTTGGGGTATCCCATTTTTGGGGTATCCCATTTTTGGGGTGTCCCATTTTTGGGGTGTATCCCATTTTTGGGGTGTCCTGGTTCCAGTGTATCCCATTTTTGGGGTGTATCCTGTTTTTGGGGTGTCCCCATCCCAGTGTATTCCATTTTTTGGGTGTCCCATCTTTGGGGTGTATCCCGTTTTTGGGGTGTCCTGGTTCCAGTGTATCCCATTTTTGGGGTGTATCCCATTTTTGGGGTGTCCCCATCCCAGTGTATCCCATTTTTGGGCTGTATCCAATATTTGAGGTGTATCCCGTTTTTGGGGTGTCCCATTTTTGGGGCGTATCCTGGTTTTGGTGTGTCCCATTTTTGGGGTGTCCTGGTTCCAGTGTATCCCATTTTTGGGGTGTCCCATTTTTGGGGTGTATCCCGTTTTTGGGGTGTCCTGGTTCCAGTGTATCCCATTTTTGGGTTGTATCCCGTTTTTGGGGTGTCCCCATCCCAGTATATCCCATTTTTGGGGTGTATCCCATTTTTGGGGTGTATCCCGTTTTTGGGGTGTCCCATTTTTGGGGTGTATCCCAGTTTTGGTGTGTCCCATTTTTGGGGTGTCCTGGTTCCAGTGTATCCCATTTTTGGGGTGTCCCATTTTTGGGGTGTATCCCGTTTTTGGGGTGTCCTGGTTCCAGTGTATCCCATTTTTGGGGTGTATCCCATTTTTGGGGTGTCCTGGTTCCAGTGTATCCCATCTTTGGGGTGTCCCATTTTTGGGCTGTATCCCATTTTTGGGGTGTCCCCATCCCAGTGTATCTCATTTTTGGGCTGTATCCCATTTTTTGGGTGTATCCCATTTTTGGGGTGTATCCTGGTTTTGGGGTGTCCCCATCCCAGTGTATCCCATTTTTGGGCTGTATCCCATTTTTGGGGTGTATCCCATTTTTGGGGTGTCCCATTTTTGGGCTGTATCCCATTTTTGGGGTGTATCCCAATTTCGGGGTTCGCCGTTTCCGCGTCCGGTTATATTTTATTTTTTTGGGGGGTGGGGGGTGCGAACGCTGTTGTTGTTGTTGTTGTTGTTGTTGTTGTTGTCCCGGCGGCGCGCCGGGGGTGTCGCTTAATTAACGCCGTCATTAATTAATTGTGTTTTATTGTCACTGCAGCCACCTTTGTGATGGCTTTTGCCACTGCTGGCTTGCAGCTGATCCTAGTGCTCCCCCCTCCACACCTCAGTGTATGGTTGGTATAAGGGTTTGTATCCTGGTAAGACACGTTTGTAACCCCCCCACCCCAAAATCTGCACCCCCCCAATGTGGGGAGGGGGCTGGGGGGGAGCTCTGACCCCCCCCCGAGCCCCCCCACCCCAATTTCCCCCCCCCCAAGGGCAGCTGAGGAGTTTTGATTGATTTCTTTTTGGGGAGGGGGAGTTTGGATTTTTTTTTGGGGGAGACCCCTGTGCTCACAGCTGGGCTGGGGGCAAAAGGGTTGGACCCCCCCCCTCAAAAAAAAAAATTAAAAAATTATCTAACCCCCCCCAAAAAAAAACAAATTAAAAAATTATCTAACCCCCCTCCCCATCTTTAATTTAGGGGATCCCCCCATTTTTTGGGGAGGGGGAGTTTGGATTTTGGGATTTTTGGGGGAGACCCCTGTGCTCACAGCTGGGCTGGGGGCAAAAGGGTTGGAACCCCCCCTCAAAAAAAAAAAATTAAAAAATTATCTAACCCCTCCCCCCCAAAAAAAAATTAAAAAATTATCTAACCCCCCTCCCCCATCTTTAATTTAGGGGATCCCCCCATTTTTTGGGGAGGGGGAGTTTGGGATTTTTTTGGGGGAGACCCCTCTGCTCACAGCCGGGCTGGGGGCAAAAGGGTCGGACCCCCCCCTCAAAAAAAAAAAATTAAAAAATTATCTAACTCCCCCTCCCCCAAAAAAAAATTAAAAAATTATCTAACCCCCCCTCCCCATCTTTAAATTAGGGGATCCCCCCATTTTTGGGGAGGGGGAGTTTGGGATTTTTTTGGGGGAGACCCCTGTGCTCACAGCCGGGCTGGGGGCAAAAGGGTCGGACCCCCCCCTCAAAAAAAGCCAAATTTATTTATCTGACCCCCCCAAAAAAAACCCAAATTTATTTATCTGACCCCCCCAATCCTTAATTTAGGGGATCCCCCCATTTTTTGGGGAGGGGGAGTTTGGATTTTGGGATTTTTGGGGGAGACCCTTCTGCTCACAGCCGAGGGGTTGGGAGTTTTTTTTGGGAACCCCTCCCCAAAAAATCCAAATTTATTTATCTGACCCCCCCCCCAAAAAACCCCAAATTTATTTATCTGACTCCCCCAATCCTTAATTTAGGGGATCCCCCCATTTTTTAGGGAAGGGGATTTTGGGATTTTTTTGGGGAGACCCCTCTGCTCACAGCCGGGCTGGGCCGGGCTGGGGGCGAAAGGGTCGGACCCCCCCCCACCCTCCCAAAAAAAAAATTAATTAAAGAAAAAAATTAATTAAATTTTTCTGACCCCCCATTATTTAATTTAATGGATCCTCCCCTGTTTTTTGGGGAGGGGGCTCCTCACAGCGCCCCCCCCTCACCTCGTTGACCCCTTCCCAGCGCGGGCAGGGAGCAAATCCCCAAAATTCCCAAATTTCCCAAATTTCCAACCCCCCCCAAGTGGGGACAGTGACCCCCCCCCAGGTTTTTTTTTTTTGGGGAGGGGGTCCTCAAGGACCCCCCCCCACCCCCTCAATATGGGGGTGTCAAAGCAGGACCCCCCCCCCAATTTCCCCCCAGTTTTGCCCCCCAAAGAGGAGGAAGAAGAGGAGGAAGAAGGGGAGGGGGGCTCATGGCGCCCCCTCCCCAAAATTAAAAATGTGGGGACCCCCCCCACGAGCTTTGATGTTTGTTAGGGAGGGGACAGGTCCCTTAGAGGGGGGGGGGTCGGGTTTTGGGGGTGGTGGGAATGGTGGGGGGGGGGGCTTTGAGCCCCCTCCCCAAATTTGGGGAGCGCCCCCTGCCCGGTCCCAGCGACCGAGAGGGGACGTTTGGGGAAAGGGGGGGGGGGTCAAAAACAGCGTTTTTGGGGGGGGGGTCCGAGCCCCCCCCCAGCACTTTTGGGGGGTGGGATATGTCAGGGGGGGGGGGTCCCTGAGGGTTGGGGGGGGTAATTTGGGGTTTATTTAATTTTATTGAATTTGGGGAGGGGGTTTGAGGTAGGGGAAGGGTCTCAGGTAAGGCCCCAGCGCCCGTCCTGGAGCGGCTTCGTCTGGAGGGGCCCCCCCCCGGCCATGATGAGGGGGGGGGGACACGGACCCGCCCCCCCACCACAAACAGGACTCTGAGGAGGGGGGAAAAAATTGGGGGGGGGGACGGGGTTGGAAATTTGGAATTTGGGGAGGGGGAGGCGGAATTTGGGGAGGGGGAGGGGCTGCGTCAAGCTATCGGTGCCTCGTTTGTGGGGGGGGGTGAAATATCGTGGTTCCCCCCCCAAAAAAAAAAATTTAAAAAAAAAAATTTCGGGGTGGTGTGAGAGTGGGGGGGGCAGGTAAGGCCCCCCCCCCAAATTGGGGGGGGGTCGTTAAATAAGGAAAAGAGGTGACCCCCCCCCAAAAAAATGAGGTGGGGGGGGGTTGGTTTATAGGGAAAAAGGGGTGAAACCCCCCCCCCAAAAAATTAATGGGGGGGGAGGTTAATTAACAGGTGAAGGTGGTGAAACCCCCTCCCCAAAAAAAATTAATGGTGGGGGCATTGTACAGGTAAAAGTGGTGAAACCCCCCCCAAAAAAAAAAATTTAATGGGGGGGTTAATAATCAGGTAAAGGTGGTGAAACCCCCCCCCAAAAAAAAAGATGGGGGGGTCGATAGTTGATAATCAGGTAAAAGACCCCCCCCCCAAAATTAAGGTGGGGGGGTCAACAAACAGGTAAAGGTGGTGACCCCCCCCCAAAAAGGAGGTGTTTGGGGGGGGGCATTGTACAGGTAAAGGTGGTGACCCCCAAATTTAAGGTGGGGGGCAATGAACAGGTAAAGATGGTGAAACCCCCCCCCCAAAAAAAAAATCAGTGGGGGGGTCAATAATCAGGTAAAGGTGGTGACCCCCCCTCAAAATGAGGTGGGGGGGGCAATGTGGAGGTAAAGGTGGTGAAACCCCCCCCCCCCCCCCAAAAATGAAGTTTGGAGGAGGCTGATAATCAGGTAAAGGTGGTGGCCTCCTCCAAAATCAAAGCGTGGGGGGAGTCAATTATCAGGTAAAGGTGGTGAAGCCCCCCCCTCAAAAATGAAGTTTGGAGGAGGCCGATAATCAGGTAAAGGTGGTGGCCTCCTCCAAAATCAAAGTGTGTGGGGGGGTCAATTATCAGGTAAAGGTGGTGAAACCCCCCTCCCCAAAATTAGTGTGTGGTGGGGGGGTCAATTATCAGGTAAAGGTGGTGAAACCCCCCCCTCAAAATGAGGTGGGGGGGGGCAATGTGGAGGTAAAGGTGGTGAAACCCCCCCCCCCCAAAAATGAAGTTTGTAGGAGGCTGATAATCAGGTAAAGGTGGTGGCCTCCTCCAAAATCAAAGTGTGGGGGGGGGGGGGGTCAATTATCAGGTAATGGTGGTGAAACCCCCCCCTCAAAATGAGGTGGGGGGGGTCAATAATAAGGTAAAGGTGGTGAAAACCCCCCCCCCCCAAAATGAAGTTTGGAGGAGGCTGATAATCAGGTAAAGGTGGTGGCCTCCTCCAAAATCAAAGTGGGGGGGGGGGGTCAATTATCAGGTAAAGGTGGTGAAACCCCCCCCCTCCAAAATTAGTGGTGGGGGGGGTGTCGATAATCAGGTAATGGTGGTGAAGCCCCCCCCTCAAAATGAGGGGGGGGGTCAATAATAAGGTAAAGGTGGTGAAACCCCCCCCCCCCAAAAAATGAAGTTTGGAGGAGGCTGATAATCAGGTAAAGGTGGTGGTGGCCTCCTCCAAAATCAAAGTGGGGGGGGGTCAATTATCAGGTAAAGGTGGTGACCCCCCCCAAAAAAGGACGTGTTGGGGGTCAATAATCAGGTAAAGGTGGTGAAACCCCCTCCCCAAAATTAGTGTTGGGGGGAGGTCAATTATCAGGTAAAGGTGGTGAAACCCCCCCCTCAAAATGAGGGTGGGGGGGTCAATAATAAGGTAAAGGTGGTGAAACCCCCCCCCAAAAATGAAGTTTGGAGGAGGCTGACAATCAGGTAAAGGTGGTGGCCTCCAAAATCAAAGGGGGGGGGGGTCAATTATCAGGTAAAGGTGGTGAAACCCCCCCCCCTCAAAATGAGGTGGGGGGGTCGATGTACAGGTAAAGGTGGTGCCCCCCCAAAAATAAGGTGTGTGGTCAATAATAAGGTAAAGGTGGTGACCCCTCCCCAAAAAATTAATGGGGGACAATGATCAGGTAAAGATGGTGAAACACCCCCCCCAAAAATGGAGGTGTTGGTGGGGGGGGGGGAATAATGTACAGGTAAAGGTGGTGACCCCCCCCTCAAAAATTAATGGGGGGCAATGTACAGGTAAAGGTGGTGACCCCTCCCAAAAATAAGGTGGGGGGGTCAATCAACAGGTAAAGACCCCCCCAAAAAATAAAGGGGGGGGTCAATAATCAGGTAAAAGCCCCCCCCCAAAAAAAAATTTAGGATGGAGGGGATCAATGTACAGGTAAAGGTGGTGACCCCCCCCCAAAAATAAGGTGTGAGGGGGGGTCAATAAAAAGGTAAAGACCCCCCCAAAACAACCCCAAAATTCCTTAACGCCCCCCCCCACCCCCATTTTTCCCCCCACCCCATTTTGGGGTTTTATGAGATTTTTATGGGATTTTTGGGGGGGTTTAATGAGATTTTTTGGGGGGGGGGTTGGGATTTTTTTGGCGGGGGAATTGGGAGATTTTTGGGGGGCAGGGGTTGATTTTTGGGGAGGGGGTCTCACCCCTTTCTTGCCCCCACCCCATTGGGGTTTTATGAGATTTTTATGGGATTTTTTTGGGGGGGGGTCTCACCCCTTTGCCCCCCCCTTTTTCCTCCCCACCCCATTGAGGTTTTATGGGATTTTAATGGAATTTTTATGGGATTTTTTTGGGGGGGATTTGGGATTTTTTGGGGGGAGGTCTCACCCCTTTGCCCCCCCCCCTTTTTCCCCCCACCCTATTGGGGTTTTATGGGATTTTTTTGGGGGGTTTTTGGGATTTTTTGGGTATTTTTAATGGGATTTTTGGGGTTTTTTTGGGGAGGTTTAATGAGATTTCTTGAGGAGGTTTTATGGGATTTTGTGTAGATTGAATGGGATATTTTAACGGGATTTTTTTCGGGGGGTGGGGGCTGACCTGGCCTCACTCTAGCTGACCCCCTCCCCATTTCCCCCCCCCCTCGGGACCCCTCCCCAAATATTTTGCAGCCGCCTACAAACACGCGGACGGCAAGAAAATCGACGGGCGCCGGGTGCTGGTGGACGTGGAGCGGGGCAGGACCGTCAAGGGCTGGCGGCCCCGGCGCCTGGGTGAGACCCCAGACCCAAATCCAGCCCCCAGACCCAAATCTGGGGATTTCCACCTTGAATTTCGGGTTTGAAATGGGCGGATTTGGGGTTTTTTGGGGTTTTTTTTTGGGGTTTTTCCTTAATTTTTTGGGGGTTTTGTTTGGTGCTCCCACCCCCCAAATTTCTGGGGGTTTTGGGGGGATCAGTTTTGGGGTCAGTTCTGGGTTTTGGGGTCAGGTTTGGGTTTTGGGTTCAGTTTTGGGGTTTGGGGTCAGTTTTCAGGGTAAATTTTGGTTTTTGGGGTCAGTTTTAAGCTCAGATCTGGGTTTTGGGGTCAGTTTTGGGGTTTGGGGTCAGTTTTCGGGGTAAATTTTTGGTTTTGGGGTCAGTTTTAAGCTCAGATCTGGGTTTTGGGTTCAGTTTTGGGGTTTGGGGTCAGTTTTTGGGGTAAATTTTGGGTTTTGGGGTCACTTCTGCGGTCAGGTCTGGGTTTTGGGGTCAGTTTTGGGGTTTGGGGTCCGTTTTTGGGGTAAATTTTGGGTTTTGGGGTCAGTTTTGGGGTCCCATTTGGGGTCTCTGACCCCGATGTCCCCACAGGGGGAGGTTTGGGGGGTCAGTTCTGGGTTTTGGGGTCAGTTTTGGGGTCCCATTTGGGGTCTCTGACCCCGATGTCCCCACAGGGGGAGGTTTGGGGGGTCAGTTCTGGGTTTTGGGGTCAGTTTAGGGTTTTGGGGTCACTTTTGGGGTCCCTGACGCCCCTGTCTCCCCAGGGGCAGTTTGGGGGCTCAGTTCTGGGTTTTGGGCTCAGTTTTGGGGTGAATTTTGGGGTCCCTGTCCCTGCAGGGGGAGGTTATGGGGTCAGTTTTGGGTTTTGGGTTCAGTTCTGGGTTTTGGGGTCACATTTGGGGTCGGTTTTGGGGTCACTTTTGGGGTCACTTTTGGGGTCCCTGTCCCGCAGGGGGCGGTTTGGGGGGTCAGTTTTGGGTTTGGGGGTCAGTTCTGGGTTTTGGGGTCACTTTTGGGGTCATTTTTGGGGTCACTTTTGGGGTCCCTTTCCCACAGGGGGCGGTTTGGGGGGTCAGTTCTGGGTTTTGGGGTCCCATTTGGGGTCACTTTTGGGGTCCCTGTTACTGCAGGGGGAGGTTTTGGGTTCAGTTCTGGGTTTTGGGGTAAATTTTGGGGTCCCTGACCCCGATGTCCCCACAGGGAGCGGTTTTGGGGGTCAGTTCTGGGTTTTGGGGGTCCCATTTGGGGTCCCATTTGGGGTACATTTTGGGGTCCCTGTCCCTGCAGGGGGAGGTTATGGGGTCAGTTTTGGGTTTTGGGTTCAGTTCTGGGTTTTGGGGTCACATTTGGGGTCATTTTTGGGGTAAATTTTGGGGTCCCTGTTACTGCAGGGGGAGGTTTTGGGGTAAATTTTGGGGTCTCTGTCCCTGATGTCCCCACAGGGGGAGGTTTGGGGGGTCAGTTTTGGGTTTGGGGGGCAGCTCTGGGTTTTGGGGTACATTTTGGGCCCATTTTGGGGTCCCTGTCCCGCAGGGGGCGGTTTGGGGGGTCAGTTTTGGGTTTTGGGGTCAGTTTGGGTTTTTAGGTCACTTTTGGGGTACATTTTGGGTCCATTTTGGGGTCCCTGTGCCGCAGGGGGCGGTTTGGGGGGTCAGTTTTGGGTTTGGGGTCAGTTTGGGTTTTGGGGTCAGTTCTGGGTTTTGGGGTCCCATTTGGGGTCACTTTTGGGGTCCCCGTCCTGCAGGGGGAGGTTTTGGGGTTAGTTTTGGGTTTGGGGGTCAGTTCTGGGTTTTGGGGTCCCATTTGGGGTCACTTTGGGGTCCCTGTCCCACAGGGGGACGTTTGGGGGGGTCAGTTTTGGGTTTGGGGGTCAGTTCTGGGTTTTGGGTCACATTTTGGGGTACATTTTGGGGTCCCATTTGGGGTACATTTTGGGTCCATTTTGGGGTCCCTGTCCCGCAGGGGGCGGTTTGGGGGGTCAGTTCTGGGTTTTGGGGTCAGTTTTGGGTTTGGGGTCAGTTCTGGGTTTGGAGGTCATTTCTGGGTTTTGGGGTAAATGTTGGGGTCCCTGTCGCGCAGGGGGCGGTCTGGGGGGCACCCGGCGCGGCGGAGCCGACGTCAACATCCGGCACTCGGGCAGGGACGACACGTCCCGCTACGACGAGCGGTGAGTGACGGTCACTGTCACCCTGTGTCACCCCTGGGTCACCTCTGTGTCACCCCTGTGTTACCCTGGGATTGTCACTGTCACCCCTGTGTCACCCTGGGATTGTCACTGTCACCCCTGTGTCACCCCTGTGTCACCCTGTGTTATCCTCTGTGTCACCCCTGGGATTGTCATTGTCACCCCTGTGTCACCTCTGTGTCACCCTGGGATTGTCATTGTCACCCCTGGGTCACCTCTGTGTCACCCTTGGGACCCTGGGAGTGTCACTGTCACTCCTGTGTCACCCTGTGTCACCTCTGTGTCATTCCCTGTGTTATCCTCTGTGTCACCCCTGGGATTGTCATTGTCACCCCTGTGTCACCCTGGGATTGTCATTGTCACCCGTGTGTCACCCTGGGAGTGTCACTGTCACCCTTTGTGTCACCCCTGTGTCACCTCCTGTGTCACCTTTGGGGCTCCTGTGTCATTCCCTGTGTCACCCTTGGGACCCCGGGATTGTCATTGTCACCCCTGTGTCACCCCAGGATTGTCACTGTCACCCCGTGTGTCACCCTGGGAGTGTCACTGTCACCCCTGTGTCACCTTTGGGACCCCAGAATTGTCACTGTCACCTCCTGTGTCACCTCAGGGACCCCCTTGGGACCCCCTGCAATGGGTCAGGGACCCCCAAGGACCCCCCCACACCCCCTTGAGACCCCCAAATCCCCCCAAGGACCCCCCCAGACCCCCTTGGGACCCCCTGGAATGGGTCAGGGACCCCTTTGGGATCCCCCCAGACCACCCAAATGTCCCCCAATCCACCCCAGGGACCCCTAGACCCCCTTGGGATCCCCTGAAATGGGTCAGGGACCCCCAAATCCACCCCAGGACCCCCCAAATCCACCCCAAATGCCCCCTAGACCTCCTTGGGACCCCCAAATCCACTCCAGGGACCCCCAAACCACCCCAGGGACCCCCTGAAATGGGTCAGGGACCCCCAAATCTCCCCCAAATTCCCCCCAGACCGCCTTGAGACCCCCAAATCCACCCCAGGGACCCCCTGAAATGGGTCAGGGACCCCCAAATCCACCCCAGGGACCCCCCCAGACCCCCTTGGGACCCCCAAATCCCCCCAATCCCCCTGACTCGCTGCCCCCGCGCAGGGACCGGGAGCGGGAGCGGGAGCGCGACCGCCGCGAGCGCTCTCGGGAACGGGAGCGGCGCCGTTCGCGCTCGCGGGAGCGGCGGCGGCGGACGCGGAGCCGCGAGAAGGACGAGCGGGAGCGCAAACGGGGCGGGAGCCGCGACCGCAGCAAAGACCGCGAGAGGGAGCGCGACCGGAAACGGCGCTCGAGATCTCGCGACCGGAAACGCGACCGGGAGCGCGACAAGAAGGACGAGGGAGCGCCGGAAGCGCTGGAAACGGGCGAGGAGCTCGGAGGAGGAGAAGCGGGAACGGGAGAGGGGATGGCGGGGAGCGGAGAAACGGCGGAGAAACGGGAGAGGGAGCGGGAGCGGCGCCGCGGGCACCGGGAGCGGGAGAGGAGGCGGGAGCGGGAACGGGAACGGGAGCGGAGCACAAACGGGAGCGGGAGCGGCGCGACGAGAGAGCGGCGGGAGGAGGGAGCGGGAACGCGGCCGGGAGCGAGGGAGGGGACGGCGGAGGCGGCGCCGCGGAACCGGAGATGTTCGGGGGCGGCGAGGGCGGCGCCGGCGGCAGCGACGGCTACGGGGCGGCGGAGAACGGCTACCTGCTGGAGGCCGCCATGGAGTGAGGGCAATAAAGGGGTTTTATTGGAAAATAAACGGGGTTTTTGGGTGGTTTTTGTGGGGAAATGGGGGTGGGAAAAAATTTGGGGTGTTTTGTGCGTTTTTGGGGGTTTTTTCAATGTTTTTGGGGGCTTTTTGGCACCAATTTGGGGATTTTTTGTGGGTTTTTTGGGTTTTTTTTGCACCAATTTGGGAATTTTTTGGGGTTTTTTTGGCACCAATTTGTGATTTTTTGGGGTTTTTTTGTGCACCAATTTGGGGGTTTTTTTGCACCAATTTAGGGGTTTTTGGCACCAATTTGGGGGTTTTTGGGGGGGGGGTTTTTTTGGGCTAATTTGGAGGGTTTTTGTGGGTTTATTTTTGCTACCTGCTGGAGGCCGCCATGGAGTGAGGGCAATAAAGGGGTTTTATTGGAAAATAAACGGGGTTTTGGGTGGTTTGTGTGGGGAAATGGGGGTGGGAAAAATTTGGGGTGTTTCGTGCGTTTTTGGTTTTTTCAGGGGTTTTTTTGGTTTTTTTGCATTAATTTGGGGTTTTTTTGGCACCAGTTTGGGGTTTCATTTTGTTCTTTTTGCACCAATTTGGGGATTTTTTTGCACTAATTTGGTTTTTTTTTTTTTTTTTTTTTTTTTTTTTTTTCCACCAATTTAGGGGTGTTTATTTGCGCTAATTTGGAGATTTTTTGGGGTTTTTTTTGGCACCAATTTTGGGGTTTTTTTGGCACCAATTTGGGTTTTTTTTCAGGACGGTTTTGGGTTTTATTTTCAGGTGGAATTGGGGATTTTTTGCTCCAATTTGGGTTTCTCAGATGGAATTGGAGAACGACTCCTGCTGGAGGCCGCCATGGAGCGAGGGCAATAAAGGGGTTTTATTGGAAAATAAACGGGGTTTTGGGTGATTTTTGTGGGGAAATGGAAAAAAATTGGGGGGGATTTGTGGTTTTTTGGGGGGGGGGGTTGGGTTTTTTTTGGTGCCTTTTTGGATTTTTTTTGCACTAATTTGGGGGGTTTTATTGGGTTTTTTGTGCACCAATTTGGAGGGTTTTTTTGGCACCAATTTGTGGGTTTTTTTGTGCATCAATTTGTGGTTTTTTGGGTTTTTTTGGCACCAATTTTGGGAATTTTTTGGGGTTTTTTTTGCACCAATTTGTGGGTTTTTTTGGGGTTTTTTTTTGCGCTAATTTGGAGGGTTTTTGTGGGGTTATTTTTGCTACCTGCTGGAGCCCGCCATGGAGTGAGGGCAATAAAGGGGTTTTATTGGAAAATAAACGGGATTTTGGGTGGTTTTTGTGGGGAAATGGAAAAAAATTGGAGGGGTTTTGTGCTTTTTTTGGGGGGTGTTCTGTGCACCAATTTGGAGGGGGTTTTGGGGGTTTTTTGCACCGGTTTGGGATTTTTTTGGGTTTTTTTTGCACCAATTTGGGGATTTTTTGGAGTTTTTTTTGCACCAATTTGGGGGATTTTTTTTTGGTTTTTTTGGTTTTTTTTTTTTTGCGACACTTTGGGACTTTTCGAGTTTTTTTTCCAGGTGGAATTGGGGATTCCCATTTTGGGGTATTTTTTCAGTTTTTTTGGGGTGATTTTTGTCCCATTTTGGGGATTTTTTTGCGGTGGGATTGGGGATTTTTTTGTCCCATTTTGGGGATATTTTTTCAATTTTTTGGGGGGATTTTTGTCCCATTTTTTGGTTTGATTTTCAGGTGGAATTGGGGATTTTTTTGCTCCAATTTGGGGCTTTTCAGGTGGAATTGGGTTCGGTTCCAATTTGGGATTTTTTGCTCCAATTTGGGTTTTTCAGATGGAATTGGAGAACGGCTCCTGCTGGAGGCCGCCATGGAGTGAGGGCAATAAAGGGGTTTTATTGGAAAATAAACGGGGTTTTATGGGTGGCTTTTGTGGGAAAATGGGGGTGGGGGCAGGGAGAAAAATTGGGGGGGATTTGTGCTTTTTTTGGGGTTTTTTTTTCAAAGTTTTTGGGGCTTTTTGGCACCAAATTGGGGATTTTTTGTGGGTTTTTTTGGGGGTTTTTTTGCACCAATTTGGGGATTTTTTTGGTGGGTTTTTTGGGGGTTTTTTTGCACCAATTTGGGGAATGTTTTTTGTTTTTTTGGGGGCTTTTTTAGCACCAATTTGGGGACTTTTTTGGGGTTTTTTGTGCACCAATTGGGATTTTTTGGGGGTTTTTGCACCAATTTGGGGATTTTTTTGGGGGGTTTTTTTGCGCCACTTTGGGGCTTTTCGAGTTTTTATTTCAGGTAAGATTTGGGGATTTTTGTCCCATTTTGGGTTTTTTTCAGGTTTTTTGGGGGGATTTTTTGTCTCATTTTGGGGATTTTTTTGGGGTGGGATTGGGGATTTTTTGCTCCAGTTTGGGTTTTTTTCAGATGGAATTGGAGAACGGCTCCTGCTGGAGGCTGCCATGGAGTGAGGGCAATAAAGGGATTTTATTGGAAAATAAATGGGATTTTATGGGTGGTTTGTGTGGGGAAATGGGGGTGGGAAAAAATTTGGGGTGTTTTGTGCATTTTTGGGGGTTTTTTCAATGTTTTTGGGGTTTTTTTGGCACCAATTTGGGAGGTTTTGGGGTTTTTTGCACCAATTTGGGGATTTTTGGGGATTTTTTTGGGGTTTTTTTTGCACCAATTTGGGGATTTTTTTAGGGTTTTTTTGCACCAATTTGGGGATTTTTGGGGATTTTTTTGCGGGTTTTTTTGCACCAATTTGGGGATTTTTGGGGGGTTTTTTGGGGCTTTTTTTGCACCAATTTGGGGATTTTTTGGGGGTTTTTTTGCGTCACTTTGGGACTTTTCGAGTTTTTTTTCCAGGTGGATTTGGGGATTTTTGTCCCATTTTGGGGATTTTTTTTCAATTTTTTGGGGTGATTTTTGTCCCATTTTGGGGATTTTTTTGGGGTGGGATTGGGGATTTTTTGCTCCAGTTTGGGTTTGCTTTCAGATGGGATTGGGGATTTTTTTGTCTCATTTTGGGGATTTTTTTTCAATTTTTTGGGGGATTTTTGTCCCATTTTTTGGTTTTATTTTCAGGTGGGATTGGGGATTTTCTGCTCCAATTTGGGGATTTTTTTTTCAATTTTTTTGGGGATTTTTGTCCCATTTTTTAGTTTGATTTTCAGGTGGGATTGGGGATTTTTTGCTCCAATTTGGGTTTCTCAGATGGAATTGGAGAACGGCTCCTGCTGGAGCCCACCATGGAGTGAGGGCAATAAAGGGATTTTATTGGAAAATAAACGGGAATTTGGGTGATTTTTGTGGGAAAATGGGGCTGGGGGATGGGAAAAAATTTGGGGGTTTTTGTGTCTTTTTTGGGTTTTTTTTAGGGTGGGATTGGGGGATTTTTTGTTACAACTTGGGTGGTTTTTTTTGGTTTTTTGTGCCAATTTGGCCTTTTTTCTAGTTTTATTTTTCAAGTGGAATTGGGGATTTTTTGCTCCACATTGAGGATTTTTTCGATCCAATTTGGGGGTTTTTCAGGTGGAATCAAGGAATTTTTGCTCCAATTTGAATCTTTTGGGGGCTTTTTTTCCAATGGAACCAGGGTCTTTTTTTCTCGAAATTATTTTTTTTTTTCAGGTGGGATTAGGGAGGTTTTGTGCCAATTTGGGTTTTTTCTTCAGGGGGGTAATTTGGGACCCCCCACCCCAAAATTTGGGGTTCTCCCCGGTACTTTCGGACCCCCCCAAATTGAGACCCCCACCCCCAATTCCCTCACCCCTATTTTGGGCTTTTCACCCTAAAATTTGGGGTCTCCCCCTCCAAAATTCCGATTTTTTCTCATTCCCCGAATTTGGCGTCTCCCCCCTTTCCGCGCATGCGCGGGGCGGAACAATCTCGCAGTGGGCGGGGCCAGCGGGGGATACTGGGCGTGGTCTGTACACGCCCATATAAGGTCATGGGCGTGGCTAAGCGGCACAGACGTGACCTAACGCGGCTGGTGGGCGTGGTTTGGATTAAAAGGGGGCGTGGTTTGCGCGGAAACGGGCGTGGATAAGAGGTGGGCGTGGCCAAGGAGTGGGCGTGGCCAGGCGAAGATGGCAGCGCTGAGCGGGGACGCGCTGGGGCTGGAGCGGGGGTACGGGCGGGATTTGGGGCGAATTTGGGGGATTTTGGGCAATTTTGGGGAATTTGGGGGGGTCCGGGGGGGTCCTGAGGGTGGGGGGAGGGGGAGGGGGGGCGGCAGGAATGGGGGAGGGGGCGACGAGGGGTGGTTGGGGGGCATTAAATGGGAGATTTGGGGGGTTTGGGAGGATTTTGGGGTTTTTTGGGGGGTTTGAGGATTTGATGAGGGGGAAGTTTGGGGGTCTCGGGATTTTGGGGGTCTGGGGATGGGTGGGGGGGTCAAGGAGGGGCACAGGGGGAGTTTTTGGGTTGATTTTGAGGGATAATTTTGGGGTTTGATTTTTTTGGGGTGATTTTAGGGGATTTGGGGGTGATTTGAGCTGATTTTGGGGCTGTTTTGGGTTGGCTCTGGGGGGATTTGGGGGTGATTTTGGCTTTGATTTTGGGGGGTGACTCTCGGGTGGGTTTGGGATGACTCTGAGGGTGATTTTGGGGTCATTTTGGGCCTGTTTTGGGGTGATTTTGGGGTCATTTTGGGTGGATTTTGGGCCTGTTTTGGGGTGATTTTGGTGGATTCTGGGGGTGATTTTTGGGCTGCTTTGGAGTGATTTTGGGGGTAATTTTGGGATGATTTTGGGGGTGTGTCTCTGTTTGATTTTGGGGTCATTTTGGGGCTGTTTTGGGGGTGATTTGGGGGTGATTTTCGAGTGTTTTTGGGGGCTGTTTTGGGGTGAATCTGGGGCTGATTTTGGGGTGATTTTCGGGTGGTTTTGGGGTGTGTCTGTGTTTGATTTTGGGGTCATTTTGGGGCTGTTTTGGGGTGATTTTGGGGGTGATTTTGGGGCTGATTTTGGGGCTGTTCTGAGGCTGTTTTGGGGTTATTCAGGAGGTGATTTTGGGGCTGTTTTGGGATGACTCTGGAGTGGCTTTGGGGTGATTTTGGGGTGATTTGGGGGCTGTTTTAGGGTTGGCTTTGGGGGTGATTTTGGGGTGACTTTGGGGTTACTCTGGGGGTGACTTTGGGCTGCCTGGGGCTGATTTTTGGGCCTATTTTGGGGTGATTTTGGGCTGTTTTGGGGTGACTGGGGGTGATTTTTGGGGCTGTTTGGAGTTGGCTCAGGGGCTGATTTTGGGGTGATTTTTGGGGCTGTTTTGGGTTGGCTCGGGTCATTTTGGGATTACTCTGGGGGTGATTTTTGGGTGATTTGGGGTTGATTTTGGGGTGTGTCTGTGTTTGATTTTGGGGTGACTTTGGGTTGATTCTGGGGGTTATTTTGAGGCTGTTTTGGGGGGACTCTGGGGGTGATTTTGGGGTGACCGGTTTTGATTTTGGAGTGATTTTGGGGCTGTTCTGGGGTGATTTGGGGGTGATTTTCGGGTGCTTTTGGGGCTGTTTTGGGGTGAATCTGGGGCTGTTTTGGGGTTACTCTGGGGGTGACTTTGGGGTGACTGGGGCTGATTTTTGGGCCTATTTTGGGGTGACTTTGGGTTGATTTTGGGGTGATTTTTGGGGCTGTTTTGGGTTGGTTTTGGGGTTGATTTTGGGATTACTCTGGGGGTGATTTTGGGGCTGTTTTGGGGTGTTTCTGTGTTTGATTTTGGGGTCGTTTTGGGATTGATTCTGGGGGTGATTTTGGGATATTTTTGGGCTGATTATGGGGTGATTTTGGGATGATTCTGGGGTGGTTTTGGGGTGATTTTGGATGATTCTGGTGGTGATTTTGGGATCATTTTGGGGTGACTCTGGGGGGTGATTTGGGGGCGGTTTGGGGGTGATTTTGGGGTGACTCTGGAGGTGATTTTGGGGTTTGATTACTGGGTGATGTTGGGGTGATTTTGGATTGATTCTGAGTGGGATTTTGGGTCATTTTGGGATGATTCTGGGATTGATGTTGGGGTGATTTAGGGCTGTTTTGGGGTGATTCTGGGGTAAATCTGGGGGGTGACTTTGGGTTGATTCCGGGGGTGATTTTGGGGTGACTTTGGGTCATTTTGGGATGACTCTGGCTTTGATTTTGGAGTGAATCTGAGAGTGATTTTGGGGGTGACTTTGGGTTAATTCTGGGGGGGATTTTGGGGGTGACTTTGAGGCTGATTTTGGGGTGTGTCTGGTTTTGATTTTGGGGTTATTTTGGGATGACTCCAGGGTGATTTTGGGGTCATTTTGGGTTGATTCTGGGGGTGATTTGGGGACTGGTTTGGGGTGATTATGGGGTGACTCTGGAGTCATTTAGGGTTGATTCTGGGGGTGACTTCGGGGCTGTTTTGGGGTGACTCTAGGGATAGTTTTTGGGGTGATTTTGGGGTGACTTTGGGGGTGATTCTGGGGATGACTTTGGGGCTGTTTTGGGGTGATTTTGGGGCTGTTTTGGGATGATTTTGGGGTGACTTTGGGGCTGTTTGGGGTGACTTTGGGGCTGTTTTGGGGGGTGACTTTGGGGCTGTTTTGAGGTGGTTCTGAGGCTGTTTTGGGGTAATTTTGGGGTGACCCTGGGGCTGATTCTGGGCGTGATTTTGGGGCTGTTTTGGGGTGATTTGGGGGTGACTTTGGGTTGATTCTGGGGATGAGTTTGGGACTGTTTTGGGGTGATTTTGGAGCTGTTTTGGGATGATTTTGGGGTGACTTTGGGATGATTCTGGGGTGACTCTGGGGCTGTTTTGGGGTGATTTTGGGGTGACTCTGGGGCTGTTTTGGGGTGATTTTGGGCCTGTTTTGGGGTGAGTTTGGGGTGACTTTGGGGCTGTTTGGGGGTGACTCTAGGGATGGTTTTGGGGGTGACTCTGGGGCTGTTTTGGGGTGATTTTGGGGCTGTTTTGGGGTGATTTTGGGGTGACTCTGGGGCTGTTTGGGGGTGATTTTGGTGGTGACTCTGGGGCTGTTTTGGGGCGATTTTGGGGTGACTTTGGGTTGATTCTCGGGATGACTCTGGGGCTGTTTTGGGATGATTTTGGGGTTGTTTTGGGGTGACTTTGGGATGATTCTGGAGATATTTTGGGGCTGTTTTGGGGTGACTTTGGGGCTGTTTTTGGGGTGGTTCTGAGGCTGTTTTAGGGTGACTCTAGGGGTGATTTTGGAAGTGACTTTGGGGCTGTTTTGGGGTTAATTTTGGGGTGACCCTGGGGCTGTTTTGGGGTGATTTTGGGGTGACCCTGGGCTGGCTGTTTTGGGGTGATTTTGGGGCTGTTTTTGGGGCGATTTGGGGTGACTTTGGGGGCTGTTTAGGGTGACTTTGGGGCTGTTTTGGGGTGATTTTGGGGTGACTTTGGGGCTGATTCTGGGCGTGATTTTTGGGGGCTGTTTTGGGGCGATTCTTGGGGTGACTTTGGGTTGATTCTGGGGATGACTCTGGGGCTGTTTTGGGGTGATTTTGGGGTGACTCAGGCTGGTTTTGGGATGATTTTGGGGCTGTTTTGGGGTGATTTTGGGGGTGATTTTGGGGCTGTTTGGGGGGTGATTTTAGGATGATTCTAGGGATGATTCTGGGGGTGACTTTGGGGCTGTTTTGGGTGATTTTGGGGGTGATTTTAAGATGATTCTAGGGATGATTCTGGGGGTGATTTTAGGGTGACTGGAGATGATTTTGGGGGTGACTTTGGGTTGATTCTGTGCATGATTTGCGGGCTGTTTTGGGGTGATTTGGGGTGACTTTGGGGCTGTTTTGGGGTGATTTTGAGGTGACTTTGGGGCTATTTTGGAGTAACCATGGGGACTGATTCTGGGGGTGATTTGTGGGCGGTTTTGGGGTGATTTTGGGGGGGTGATTTTAGGGTGACTGGAGATGATTTTGGGGTGAATTTGAGGTGATTTTTGGGGTGACTTTGGGTTGATTCTGGGGATGACTTTGAGGCTGTTTTGGGGTGACTCTAGGGGTGATTTTGGAGTGACTTTGGGGCTATTTTGGGGTAATTTTGGGGGTGACCCTGGGGCTGATTCTGGGCGTGATTTTGGGGCTGTTTTGGGGGTGATTTTGGGGCTGTTTTGGGGTGATTTTGGGGCTGTTTTGGGGTGGTTTTTAGGATGATTCTAGGGCTGATTCTGGGCGTGACTTTGGGGCTGTTTTGGGGTGATTTTGGGATGATTCTGGGGATGACTTTGGGGCTGTTTTGGGGTGACTCTGGGGCTGTTTTGGGGTGATTTTGGGGTGACTTTGGGGCTGTTTTGGGGTGATTTTGGGGCTGTTTTGGGGTGACCCTGGGGCTGATTCTGGGGGTGATTTTGTGGGCTGTTTTGGGGTGACTTTGGGGCTGTTTGGGGCTGTTTTGTGGGGTGATTTTGGGGGTGATTTTGGGGCTGTTTTGGGGTGATTTTGGGGTGACTCTGGGGCTGTTTTTGTGGCGATTTTGGGGTGACTTTGGGGCTGTTTTGGGGTGATTTTGGGGCTGTTTTGGGGCTGATTTTGGGGTGATTTTGGGGTGACTTTGGGGCTGTTTGGGGGAGATTTTGGGGCTGTTTTGGGGGTGATTTTGGGGCTGTTTTGGGGTGATTTTGGGGCTGTTTTGGGGTGATTCTGGGGGTGATTTGTGGGCTGTTTTGGGGTGATTTTGGGGTGACTTTGGGGCTGTTTTGGGGTGATTTTGGGGCTGTTTTGGGGTGATTTTGGGGTGACTTTGGGGCTGTTTGGGGGTGACTTTGGGGCTGTTTTGGGGTGATTTTGGGGTGACTTTGGGGCTGTTTTGGGGTGATTTTGGGGTGACTTTAGGTTGATTCTGGGGATGACTCTGGGGCTGTTTTGGGGTGATTTTGGGGTGACTTTGGGGCTGTTTTGGGGTGATTTTGGGGTGGTTTTGGGGTGACTCTGGGGCTGTTTGGGGGTGACTTTGGGGCTGTTTTGGGGTGATTTTGGGGTGACTTTGGGGCTGTTTGGGGGTGATTTTGGGGTGACCCTGGGGCTGTTTGGGGGTGATTTTGGGGCTGTTTTGGGGTAATTTTGGGGTGACCCTGGGGCTGATTCTGGGTGTGATTTGTGGGCTGTTTTGTGGTGATTTTGGGGTGACTTTAGGGCTGTTTTGGGGTGACTTTGGGGCTGTTCTGGGGTGATTTTGGGGCTGTTTGGGGGTGATTTTGGGGTGACTTTGCGTTGATTCTGGGGGTGATTTGTGGGCTGTTTTGGGGTGACCCTGGGGCTGTTTTGGGATGATTTTGGGGTGACTTTGGGGTGATTCTGGGCGTGATTTTGGGGCTGTTTTGGGGTAATTTTGGGGTGACTTTGGGTTGATTCTGGGTGTGATTTGTGTGCTGTTTTGGGGTGATTTTGGGGCTGTTTTGGGGCTGTTTTGGGTTGATTCTGGGGGTGATTTTGGGGCTGTTTTGGGGTGATTTTGGGGTGACTCTGGGGCTGTTTGGGGTGATTTTGGGGTGACCCTGGGGCTGATTCTGGGCGTGATTTTGGGCTGTTTTGGGGTGATTTTGGGGTGACTTTGGGATGATTCTGGGGATGACTTTGGGGCTGTTTTGGGGTGATTTTGGGGCTCTTTTGGGGTGATTTTGGGGCTGTTTTGGGGTGATTCTGGGGCTGTTTTGGGGTGATTTTGGGGCTGTTTTGGGGTGGTTTTGGGGTGACCATGGGGCTGATTCTGGGCGTGATTTTGGGGCTGTTTTGGGGTGACTTTGGGTTGATTCTGGGGGTGATTTTGGGGCTGTTTTGGGGTGATTTTGGGGTGACTTTGGGGCTGTTTTGGGGTGATTTTGGGGCTGTTTTGGGGTGGTTTTAGGATGATTCTAGGATGATTCTGGGCGTGATTTTGGGGCTGTTTTGGGGTGACTTTGGGTTGATTCTGGGGGTGATTTTGGGGCTGTTTTGGGGCTGTTTTGGGGTAATTTTGGGGTGACTTTGGGATGATTCTGGGGGATGACTTTGGGGCTGTTTTGGGGTGATTTTGGGGCTATTTTGGGGCTGTTTTGGGGTGACTTTGGGGTGATTTTGGGGGTGACTTTGGGGCTGTTTTGGGGTGATTTTGGGGTGACTTTGGGGCTGTTTGGGGTGATTTTTGGGGCTGTTTTGGGGTGATTTTGGG
Organism: Zonotrichia albicollis; assembly: GCF_047830755.1. NCBI lineage: Eukaryota > Metazoa > Chordata > Aves > Passeriformes > Passerellidae > Zonotrichia > Zonotrichia albicollis. The sequence goes on from NC_133856.1 coordinate 1,103,230, forward strand.
GCTGTTTTGGGGTGACTCTAGGGGTGATTTTGGGGTGACCCTGGGGCTGATTCTGGGCATGATTTTGGGGTGATTTTGGGTTGATTCTGGGGATGATTTTGGGGTGACTTTGGGCTGATTTTGGGGTGACTCTGGGGCTGTTTTGTGGTGATTTTGGGGTGACTCTGGGGCTGTTTGGGGGTGATTTTGGGGGTGACTCTGGGGCTGTTTGGGGGTGATTTTGGGGTGACTTTGGGATGATTCTGGGGATGACTTTGGGGCTGTTTTGGGGTGACTCTAGGGATGGTTTTGGGGCTATTTTGGGGTGACTTTGGGGTGATTTTGGGGGTCCCCAGACGTGTCCCGGGCCGTGGAGCTGCTGGAGCGGCTCCAGCGCAGTGGGGAGCTGCCCCCCCAGAAGCTGCAGGCGCTGCAGAGGGTCCTGCAGAGCAAGTTCTGCTCCGCCATCCGCGAGGTGACCCCAAAAACCCCCCAAAATCCCCCAAATCCACCCCAAAACTGCCCCAGAAACCCCTAAAAATCCCCAAATCCACCTGGGAACCCCCCAAAATCCCTCAAATCCACCCCAAAACCCACCTGGGAATCCCAAGAAACTCAAATCCACCCCAAAATCCCTCAAATCCACCCCAAAACTGCCCCAAAACTGCTCCAGAAACCCCAAATCCACCCCAAAATCCACCTGGGAACCTCAAACCCTACCTGGGACCCCAGAACCCACAAATCCACCCCAAAACTGCCCCAGAAACCCCCAAAAAACCCCAAATCCACCCCAAAACTGCCCCAGAAACCCCCAGAAAACCCCAAATCCACCTGGGAACCCCCCAAAATCCCCCAAACCACCCGAAAATTGCTCCAGAAACCCCAAATCCACCTCAAAACCCACCCAGAAAACCCCAAATCCACCCCAAAACTGCCCCAGAAACCCCCAGAAAACCCCAAATCCACCCCAAAAAAAACCCAAATCCACCCCAAAACCCACCTGGGAACCTCAAACCCTACCTGGGAACCCCAAAACCCACCCCAAAACCACCCCAGAAACCCCAAATCCACTCCAAAATCCCCCAAATCCACCCCAAAACTGCCCCAGAAACCCCTAAAAAACCCCAAATCCACCCCAAAAAACCCCAAATCCACCCCAAAACTGCCCCAGAAACCCCCCAAAAAACCCCAAATCCACCCCAAAAAACCCCCAAATCCACCCCAAAACTGCCCCAGAAACCCCCAAAACCCACCTGGGAACCTCAAAACCCACCTGGGAATCCCCAGAAACCCCAAATCCACCCCCAAATCCCCCAAATCCACCCCAAAACCCACCTGGGAATCCCCAAATTCACGCCAGAAAACCCCCCAAAACCCCAAACCCACCCCAAAACCCACAAATCCACCCCCAAATCTGCCCAAAACCCACCCCAAAACCAGCCCAGAAGCCCCCAAATCTGCCCCAAAACCCACCTGGGAATCCCCCAAAAACCCAAATCCACCCCAAAACCCACAAATCCACCCCCAAAATCCCCCAAACTCACCCCAAAACCAGCCCAGAAACCCCCAAAAAACCCCAAAAAACCCCAAATCCACCCCAAAACTGCCCCAGAAACCCCTAAAAATCCCCAAATCCACCTCAAAAAAAACCCAAATCCACCCCAAAACCGCCCCAGAAAACCCAAATCCACCCCAAAACCCACCTGGGAATCTCAAAACCCATCTGAGAACCCCAAATTCAATCTGGGAACCCCAAAATCCACCTGGGAACCCCCAAAATCCCCCCCTAAAACCCCAAAATCGCATCCCGGGCACCCCAAAATCCACCTGGGAACCCCCAAAATCCACCTGGGAACCCCCAAAATCCACCTGGGAACCCCAAAATCCATCCCGGGCACCCCAAATCCATCTGGGAACCCCCAAATCCACCTGGGAACCCCCAAAATCCCCCCTAAAACCCCCCAAAAATCCATCCCAGGCACCCCAAAATCCACCTGGGAGACCCCAAAATCCACTTGGGAGGCCCCAAAATCCATCCCAGGCACCCCAAAATCCACCTGGGGAACCCCAAAATCCACCTGGGAACCCCAAAATCCCCCCTAAAACCCCCAAAATCCACCTGGGAGACCCCCAAAATCCACCTGGGAACCCCCAAAATCCACCTGGGAGACCCCAAAATCCATCCCGGGCACCCCAAAATCCACCTGGGAACCCCAAAATCCCTCCAGGGCACCCCAAAATCCACCTGGGGAACCCCAAAATCCCCCCCTAAAACCCCCAAAAATCCATCTGGGAACCCCCAAAATCCACCTGGGAGACCTCAAAATCCACCTGGGAACCCCCAAAATCCATCTGGGAGACCCCAAAATCCACCTGGGAACCCCAAAATCCACCTGGGAGACCCCAAAATCCACCTGGGAACACCAAAATCCCCCCTAAAACCCCCAGATCCATCTGGGAACCCCAAAATCCACCTGGGAACCCCCAAATCCACCTGGGAACCCCCAAAATCCACCTGGGAACCCCCCAAAATCCACCTGGGAACCCCCAAAATCCACCCGGGAACCTCCAAAATCCACCTGGGAACCCCCAAAATCCCCCCTAAAACCCGCCAAAATCCACCTGGGAACCCCCAAAATCCATCTGAGAACCCCCAAAATCCACCTGGGAACCCCCCAGAATCCATCCCGGGCACCCCAAAATCCACCTGGGAACCCCCCAAAATCCATCCTGGGCACCCCAAAATCCACCTGGGAGACCCCCAAAATCCCCCCCTAAAACCCCCAAATCCATCTGGGAACCCTCAAATCCACCTGGGAACCCCAAAAATCCACCTGGGGAGACCCCAAAATCCACCTGGGAACCCCAAAATCCACCTGGGAACCCCCAAAATCCATCCCAGGCACCCCAAAATCCACCTGGGAGACCCCAAAACCCACCTGGGAACCCCAAAATCCACCTGGGGAACCCCCAAAATCCACCTGGGAACCCCAAAATCCATCTGGGAACCCCAAAATCCACCAGGGAGACCCCAAAATCCACCAGGGAGACCCCAAAATCCACCTGGGAACCCCAAAATCCACCTGGGAGACCCCCAAAATCCACCTGGGAACCCCCCAAAATCCATCTGGGAAACCCCAAAATCCACCTGGGAACCCCAAAATCCTTCCTAAAACCCCAAAATCCATCCCGGGCACCCCAAAATCCCCCCTAAAACCCCCAGATCCATCTGGGAACCCCAAAATCCATCTGAGAACCCCCAGAATCCACCTGGGAACCCCAAAATCCACCTGGGAACCCCAAAATCCCCCCTTAAAACCCCAAAATCCACCTGGGAACCCCCAAAATCCACCTGGGGAACCCCCAAAATCCATCCCGGGCACCCCAAAATCCACCTGGGGGAACCCCAAAATCCCCCCTAAAACCCAAAATCCATCTGGGGAGACCCCAAAAACCCCTCCAGGGCCTCTCCAATTTCACCCCAATTTCCCAAAATCCCCCCCAAAATCTCTCCTGGGACCCCTCCCCAGTTTGGGGGGGCTGCCCGGGGGTTTTTGGGGGTCCCCCCCAAATCCCGGGGTCCCCCCCCAGGTCTATGAGCAGCTCTACGACACCTTGGACATCGCGGGGAGCCCCGAAATCCGCGCCCACGCCACGGCAAAGGTACCCCAAAAACACCCCCAAAATCCACCCCGGGGACCCCAAAAACAACCCCAAAAATAAACTGGGACCCAAAATCCACCCCTGGGACCCCAAAAATTAACCTGGGACCCCAAAAATAAACTGGGGACCCAAAATAAACTGGGACCCCAAAAATAAACCTGGGACCCCAAAATCCACCCCGGGACCCCAAAAATAAACCTGGGACCCCAAAAATAAACCTGGAACCCCAAAAACAAACCTGGGACCCTAAAACTCCTAGGAATCCTAAAACCCCTCCTGATGACCCCAAAAAGTCACCAGGGGACCCCAAAAATAAACCTGGGGACCCCAAAAATAAACTGGGATCCCAAAAATAAACCTGGGGCCCCAAAATATCCCGGGGGACCCCAAAATAAACTGGAACTCCAAAAACAAACTGGGACCCCAAAATCCACCCCTGGGACCTCAAAAATAAACCTGGGACCCCAAAAATAAACTGGGACCCACAAATCCACCCCTGGGAACCCAAAATCCACCCCTAGGTCCCCAAAATCCACCCCTGGGACCCCAAAAATAAACCTGGGACCCCAAAATCCACCCCTGGGGACCCAAAAATAAACCTGGGGACCCAAAAATAAATCTGGGACCCCAAAAAATAAACTGGGACCCCAAAACCAAACTGAGACCCCAAAAATAAACCTGGGACCCCAAAAATAAACTGGGACCCCCAAAAATAAACCTGGGGACCCAAAAATAAACCTGGGGACCCCAAAATAAACCTGGGACCCCCAAAAATAAAACTGGGACCCCAGAAATAAACCTGGGGACTCAAAAAATAAACTGGGACCCCAAAATAAACTGGGACCCCCGAAATCCACCCTGGGGGACCCCAAAAATAAACCTGGGGACCCAAAAATAAACCTGGGACCCCAAAAATAAACCTGGGACCCCAAAAATAAACCTGGGGACCCCAAAAATAAACTTGGATCCCAAAATCCACCCCTGGGACCCCAAAAATAAACTGGGACCCCAAAATATCCTGGGGACCCAAAAATAAACTGGGACCCCAAAAATAAACTGGGGCCCCCAAAAATAAACTGGGACCCCAAAATATTCTGGGGACCCAAAAATAAACTGGGACCCAAAAATAAACCTGGGGACCCCAAAAATAAACTTGGATCCCAAAATCCACCCCTGGGACCCCAAAAATAAACCTGGAACCCCAAAATAAACTGGGACCCCAAAATATCCTGGGGACCCAAAAATAAACTGGGATCCCAAAATCCATCCCTGGGACCCCAAAAATAAACCTGGGGTTCCCCAAAAATAAACCTGGGACCCCAAAATATCCCGGGGGACCCCAAAAATAAACTGGGACCCCAAAAATAAACTGGGACCCCCAAAATCCACCCCTGGGACCTCAAAAATAAACCTGGGACCCCAAAAATAAACTGGGACCCCCAAAATCCACCCTGGGACCCCAAAAATAAACCTGGGGACCCAAAAATAAACTGGGACCCCAAAATCCACCCTGGGACCCCCAAAAATAAACCTGGGGACCCAAAAATAAACTTGGATCCCAAAAATACCCTTGGGACCCCAAAAATTAACCAAGGCACCCAAAAATAAACTGGGACCCCCAAAAATAAACTGGAACTCCAAAAACAAACTGGGACCCCAAAATCCACCCCTGGGATCCCAAAAATAAACTGGGACCCCAGAAATAAACCTGGGGACCCCAAAAATAAACCTGGGACCCCAAAAACTGCCCTGGGACTCCAAAGAAATTCTGGGACCGCAGAGCAATTCAATGTCCCCCAATGCCCCAATGTCCCCAACCCCCCCCAAATGTCCCCAATGCCCTCAGTCCTCCTGATGTCCCCAATGTCCCCCAATGTCCCCAATGTTCTCAATCCCCTCAATATCCCCCAGTGTCCCCAATGTCCCCAATGATTTCAATGATTCCAATTTCCCCCAATGTCCCCAATCCACCCAATGTCCCCAATGTCCCCAACCCAATGTCCCCCAATGTCCCCAATACCCTCAATGTCTCCAAATGTCCCCAATGTCCCAGTGATCCCAATGTTGCCATTGCCCCCAATGTCCCCAATGCCCCCAATGTCCCCAATGTCCCCCCAACCCTCCCAGCACCCCCAGTGTCCTGAATGTCCCCAATGTCCCAAATCCCCTCAACGTCTGCAATGTCTCCAAATGTCCCCAGTGTCCCCAACGCCCACCATGTCCCCAATGTCCTCAATGATTCCAGTGTCCCTCAATGACCCCCAATCCACCCAATGTCCCCCAATCCCCCCCAACACCCCCAGTGTCCCCAATGCCCCCAATGTCCCCGATGTCCCCCAAACCCCCAATGTCCCCAATGTCCCCAATGTGCCCAATACCTTCAATGTCCTCAGTACCCCCAAAGCCTCCAATGTCCCCATGTCCCCAATGCCCTCAATGTCCCCAATGTCCCAAATGTCCCCCAATACCCTCAGTGTTCCCAATGGCCCCAATACTCTCAATGACTCCAATATGCTCCAAAGACCCCCAATGTCCCCAATGTCCCCAAATCCCCCCAATGTCTCCAGTGTCCCCAATGTCCCCAATGTCCCCAAATGCCCCCAATGTCCCCCATGTCCCCAATATCCCCAACCCCCCTCGCTGTCCCCAATGCCCCCACTGTCCCCACTGTCCCCTCACTGTCCCCAATGCCCCCAGTGTTCCCAATGTCCTCAATGATTCCAATATCCCCCAATGCCCCCAATGTCCTGAATGTCCCCAATGTCTCCAGTGACCCCAGTGTCCCCAATGTCCTCAGTATCTCGTGTCCCCCAATGTCCCCATTGTCCCCAATGCCCCCAATGTCCCCAATCCCCCTCAACGTCCACAAACGTCCCCAACATCCCCAGTCCCCCCAATGTCCCCCAATGTCCCCATTATTCCCAACACCCCCAATGTCCTGAATGTCCCCAAATCCCCCCAATGTCCCCACTGTCCCCACTGTCCCCTCACTGTCCCCAATGCCCCCAGTGTCCCCAATGTCCTCAGTGATTCCAATATCCCCCCAATGTCCTGAATGTCCCCAATGTCCCCAACCCCCACCTTGTCCCCAGTGTCCCCAATGTCCCCAACCCTCCCAATGCCCCCAATGTCCCCAACCCCCCGCAATGTCCCCAATGTCCCCATTGTCTCCAATGTCCCCAATGCCCCCCAATGTCCCCACTGTCCCCATTGTCTCCAATGTCCCCAACCCCCGCAATGTCCCCACTGTCCCCATTGTCCCCACTGTCCCCATTGTCCCCAATGTCCCCAATGTCCTGAATGTCCCCAATGTCCCCACTGTCCCCCCACTGTCCCCAGGCCACGGTGGCGGCGTTCGCGGCCAGCGAGGGCCACGCGCACTCCGCGGGTGGTGGAGCTGCCCAATGTCCCCAATGTCCCCAATACCTTCAATGTCCTCAGTACCCCCAAAGCTTCCAATGTCCCAAATCCCCTCAATGTCCCCAACGTCCCAAATGTCCCCAATCCACTCCGTGTCCCCAATACCCTCAGTGTCCCCCAATGGCCCCAATACTCTCAGTGACTCCAATATGCTCAAAGACCCCAATGTCCCCAATGTCCCCAAATCCCCCAATGTCCCCAACACCCCCAATGTCCCCAATGTCCAAACCCCCCCCAATGTCCCCACTGTCCCCACTGTCCCCTCACTGTCCCCAATGCCCCCAGTGTTCCCAATGTCCTCAATGATTCCAATATCCCCCAATGCCCCCAATGTCCTCAGTATCTCCAGTGTCCCCAGTGTCCCCAACCCCCCCAATGTCCCCACTGTCCCCATTGTCCCCAATGCCCCCAATGTCCCCAATCCCCTCAACGTCCACAAACGTCCCCAACATCCCTCAAACCCCCAATGTCCCCAATGTCCCCAATGATTCCAATATCCCCCAGTGTCCCCAATGACCTCAGTATCTCCAATGTCCCCAATGTCCCCAACGCCCCCAATGTCCCCAGTATCCCCAAATGTCCCCAATGTCCTGAATGTCCCCAATGTCCCCAACCCCCGCAATGCCCCCAATCCCCCCAATGTCCCCAATGCCCCCAATGCCCCCAATCCCCCCAATGTCCCCAATGTCCCCCAACACCCCCAATTTCCCCAATGTCCCCAACCCCCCCATTGTCCCCAACCCCCCCAATGTCCCCAATGCCCCCACTGTCCCCAGGCCACGGTGGCGGCGTTCGCGGCCAGCGAGGGCCACGCGCACCCCGCGGGTGGTGGAGCTGCCCAAGACCGAGGAGGGGCTGGGCTTCAACATCATGGGCGGCAAGGAGCAGAACTCGCCCATCTACATCTCCAGGGGTGATCCCGGGCGGCGTGGCCGACCGCCACGGGGGGCTCAAACGGGGGGATCAGCTGCTCAGCGTCAACGGCGTGGTGAGATTTGGGGAGAAATCCCGGGATTTTGGGGTTTTTGTGGGGTTTAGAATCCCTTACATTGGGGTTTTGGGGTGTTTGGAATGGGTAAATTGGGGTTTGAAGGGTTAAATTGAGGTTTGGGGTGGCCGACCGCCATGGGGGGCTCAAACGGGGCGATCAGCTGCTGAGTGTCAACGGCGTGGTGAGATTTGGGGGTGAAATGCCGGGATTTTGGGGGGTTTTGGGGGTGGTTTGGAATGGTTACAGTGGTATTTGAAGGGGTTAAATTTGGGTTTTGGGGTGGTTTTGGGGGGTTTGGAGTGGTTATATTTGGGTTTTGGGGGGTTTGGGTGGGATATGGGGGGATCAGGAGAAGGGATGAGCTGCTCAGCGTCAATGGTGTGGTGAGGATTTGGGGTGAAATCCCGGGATTTTGGGGTTTTGTGGGGTTAGATTGGGATTTGAAGGGTTAAATTTGGGTTTTGGTGGGGTTTGGGTGGATTTGGGGTGGCCGACCGCCACGGGGGGCTCAAACGGGGGGGATCAACTCCTGAGCGTCAATGGCGTGGTGAGATCTGGGGAGAAATCCCGGGATTTTGGGGGTTTTTGTGGGGTTAGATTGGGATTTGAAGGGTTAAATTTGGGTTTTGGGGTGGTTTTGGGGGGTTTGGAGTGGTCGTATTTGGGTTTTTGGGGGGTTCGGGTGGGATATGGGGGGATCAGGAGAAGGGATCAGCTGCTCAGCGTCAACAGCGTGGTGAGATTTGGGGAGAAATCCCGGGATTTTGGGGGTTTTGTGGGGTTAGATTGGGATTTGAAGGGTTAAATTGGGATTTGAAGGGTTAAATTGGGGTTTTGGGGTGGTTTTGGGGGGGATTTGGGGTGGCCGACTGCCACGGGGGGCTCAAACGGGGGGATCAACTGCTGAGTGTCAACGGCGTGGTGAGATCTGGGGTGAAATCCCGGGATTTTGGGGGTTTGGGGTGGTTTAGAGTGGTTACAGTGGTGTTTGAAGGGTTAAATTTGGGGTTTGAAGGGTTAAATTGGGGTTTGGGGTGGCCCGACCGCCACGGGGGGCTCAAACGGGGGGATCAGCTCCTGAGTGTCAACGGCGTGGTGAGATTTGGGGAGAAATCCCGGGATTTTGGGGTTTTTGTGGGGTGAGATTGGGATTTGAAGGGTTAAATTTGCATTTTGGGGTGGTTTTGGGGGGTTTGGAGTGGTTATATTTGGGTTTTGGGGGGTTTGGGTGCGATATGAGGGGATCAGGAGAAGGGATCAGCTGCTCAGCGTCAACGGCGTGGTGAGATTTGGGGTGAATTCCCGGGATTTTGGGGTGGTTAAATTTGGATTATGGGGTGTTTAAAGTGGTTAAATTGGGGTTTGGAGTGGTCATATTTGGGTTTTGGGGGGTTCAGGTGGGATATGGGGGATCAGGAGAAGGGATCAGCTGCTCAGCGTCAACGGCGTGGTGAGATTTGGGGAGAAATCCCGGGATTTTGGGGTTTTGGGGTGGTTTGGAGTGGTTACAGTGGTATCTGAAGGGTTAAATTTGGAGTTTGAAGGGTTAAATTGGGGTTTGGGGTGGCCGACTGCCACGGGGGGCTCAAACGGGGCGACCAGCTGCTCAGTGTCAACGGCGTGGTGAGATCTGGGGGAGAAATCCTGGGATTTTGGGGTTTTTGTGGGGTTTAGATTGGGATTTGAAGGGTTAAATATGGGGTTTGAAGGGTTAAATTTGGGTTTTGGGGTGGTTTTGGTGGGATTTGGCGTGGCCGACCGCCACGGGGGGCTCAAACGGGGTGACCAGCTGCTGAGTGTCAATGGCATGGTGAGATTTGGGGAGAAATCCCGGGATTTTGGGGTTTTGGGGTGGTTTGGAATGGTTACAGGGGTTTTTGAAGGGTTAGATTGGGGTTTGAAGGGTTAAATTGGGGTTATTTAATGTTGAAAGGGTTAAATTGGGGGTTTGGGGTGGTTTTGGTGGGATTTGGGGTGGCCGACGGCCACGGGGGGCTCAAACGGGGCGACCAGCTGCTGAGCGTCAACGGCGTTGGTGAGATTTGGGGGAAATCCCGGGATTTTGGGGTTTTTGTGGGGTTAGATTGGGGTTTGAAGGGTTAAATTTGCATTTTGGGGTTGTTTTGGTGGGTTTGGGGTGGCCGACCGCCACGGGGGGCTCAAACGGGGAGATCAGCTGCTCAGCGTCAACGGCGTGGTGAGATTTGGGGAGAAATCCCCGGGATTTTGGGGTTTTTGTGGGGTGAGATTGGGATTTGAAGGGTTAAATTTGGGGTTTGAAGGGTTAAATTTGGGTTTTGGGGTGGTTTTGTTGGGATATGGGGTGGCCGACCGCCATGGGGGGCTCAAACAGGGGGATCAACTCCTGAGTGTCAACGGCGTGGTGAGATTTGGGGAGAAATCCCGGGATTTTGGGGTTTTTGGGGTGGTTAAATTTGGATTATGGGGTGTTTGAAGCGGTTAAATTGGGTTTTGGAGTGGTTATATTTGGGTTTTGGGGAGTTTGGGTGGGATATGGGGGGATCAGGAGAAGGGATCAGCTGCTCAGCGTCAACAGCGTGGTGAGATTTGGGGTGAAATCCCGGGATTTTGGGGTTTTTGTGGGGTGAGATTGGGATTTGAAGGGTTAAATTTGGGTTTTGGGGTGGTTTTGGGGGGCTTGGAGTGGTTATATTTGGGTTTTGGGGGGTTCAGGTGGGATATGGGGGGATCAGGAGAAGGGATCAGCTGCTCAGCGTCAATGGTGTGGTGAGATTTGGGGTGAAATCCCGGGATTTTGGGGGTTTTTGGGTGGTTTAGAATCCTTACATTGGGTTTTGGGGTGGTTTTGGGGGGTTTGGGTGGGATTTGGGGTGGCCGACGGCCACGGGGGGCTCAAACGGGGGGATCAGCTCCTGAGCGTCAACGGCGTGGTGAGATTTGGGGTGAAATCCCGGGATTTGGGGGTTTTTGGGGTGGTTTGGAATGGTTACAGTGGTATTTGAAGGGTTAAATTTGGGTTTTGGGGTGGTTTTGGGAGGTTTGGGGTGGCCAACCACCATGGGGGGCTCAAACGGGGGGATCAGCTCCTGAGTGTCAACGGGTGTGGTGAGATTTGGGGAGAAATCCCGGGATTTTGGGGTTTTTGTGGGGTTAGATTGGGATTTGAAGGGTTAAATTTGGGTTTTGGGGTGGTTTTGGGGGGTTTGGGGTGGCCGACCGCCACGGGGGGCTCAAACGGGGCGACCAGCTGCTCAGCTGTCAACGGCGTGGGTGAGATTTGGGGAGAAATCCCGGATTTTGGGGTTTTTGGGGTGGTTGAATTTGGGTTATGGGGTGTTTAAAGTGGTTAAATTGAGGTTTGGAGTGGTTATATTTGGGTTTTGGGGGGTTCGGGTGGGATATGGGGGGATCAGGAGAAGGGATCAGCTGCTCAGCGTCAATGGGGTGGTGAGATTTGGGGAGAAATCCCGGGATTTTGGGGTTTTTGGGGGGTTTGGAATCCTTACATTGGGTTTTGGGGTTGTTTTGGGGGGTTTGGGTGGGATTTGGGGTGGCCGACCGCCACGGGGGGCTCAAACGGGGGGATCAGCTCCTGAGCGTCAACGGCGTGGTGAGATTTGGGGAGAAATCCCGGGATTTTGGGGGTTTTGGAGGGTTTAGAATCCTTACATTGGGGTTTTGGGGTGTTTGGAATGGGTAAATTGGGGTTTTGGTGGGATTTGGGGTGGGCCGACCACCACGGGGGGCTCAGATGGGGGGATCAACTGCTCAGCGTCAACGGCGTGGTGAGATTTGGGGAGAAATCCCGGGATTTTGGGGGTTTGGAATGGTTTACAGTGGTATCTGAAGGGTTAAATTTGGGTTTTGGGTGGTTTTGGGGGGTTTGGAGTGGTTATATTTGGTTTTGGGGGTTCAGGTGGGATATGGGGGGGATCAGGAGAAGGGATCAGCTGCTCAGCGTCAATGGTGTGGTGAGATTTGGGAGAAATCCCGGGATTTTGGGGTTTTGGGGTGGTTTGAAATGGTTAAATTGAGGTTTATAATGGATAAGTTGGAGTTTGAAGGGTTAACTTGGGGTTTGGGGGGTTTGGGTGGGATTTGGGGTGACCAGCTCCTCAGTGTCAACAGCATGGTGAGGATTTGGGGAAAATTCTGGCGATTTGGGGGTTTTTGGGGGGGTTAAATTGGGATTTTGGGGTGTTTAAAGTGGTTAAATTGGGATTTGGGATGGGGTTTTTGGGACTGGGGCATTTTTTGGGTGGGGTTTTTTGGGATTCCAGTTGGGTTTTTGGGTTCTGGTTGGGTTTTTGGGATTGTGGCATTTTTTTTGGAGTGGTTTTTGGGGTGGTTTTTGGGGTTGGGCCAGTTTTTGGTTGGGTTTTTGGGGTTCTGGTTGGGTTTTTGGGGTTGTGGCATTTTTTGGAGTGGTTTTTGGGGTGGTTTTTGGGGTTTGGGGCAGTTTTGGGGTGGGTTTTTGGGATCAGGGCAGTTTTTGGGTGGCTTTTGAGGTTCAGGTTGGATTTTTGGGATTCTGGTTGGATTTTTGGGACCGGGTCAGTTTTGGGGTGATTTTTGGGGTTCCATTTGGGGTTTTTGGGGCTCCATTTGGGTTTTTGGGGTGCAGAGCGTGGAGGGGGAGCAGCACGAGCGCGCCGTGGAGCTGCTGAAGGGATTTTGGGGTTCAGGTTGGGTTTTTGGGTCGGGGAAGTTTTTGGGGTGGTTTTTTGGGGTTCAGGGACAGTTCTGGTTGGGTTTTTGGGGTTCAGGTTGGGTTTTTGGGGTCCAGGCAGTTTCTGGGTAATTTTTGGGGTTCCATTTGGGGTTTTTGGGGCGCAGAGCGTGGAGGGGGGAGCAGCACGAGCGCGCCGTGGAGCTGCTGAAGGGATTTTGGGGTTCAGGGTGGGTTTTCGGGACCGGGTCAGTTTCTGGGTGATTTTTTGGGGTTGGGTCAGTTTTGGGGCTCCATTTGGGGTTTTGGGGCGCAGAGCGTGGAGGGGGAGCAGCACGAGCGCACCGTGGAGCTGCTGAAGGGATTTTGGGGTTACATTTTGGGTTTTTGGGGTGCAGAGCGTGGAGGGGGAGCAGCACGAGCGCGCCGTGGAGCTGCTGAAGGGATTTTGGGGGTTCAGGTTGTGTTTTTGGGGTTCCATTTTGGGTTTTTGGGGCGCAGAGCGTGGAGGGGGAGCAGCACGAGCGCGCCGTGGAGCTGCTGAAGGGATTTTGGGGTTCAGGTCGGGTTTTTGGGATCAGGTCAGTTTTTGGTTGGGTTTTTGGGGTTCAGGTTGGTTTTTGGGGTGCAGAGCGTGGAGGGGGAGCAGCACGAGCGCGCCGTGGAGCTGCTGAAGGGATTTTGGGGTTCAGGTTGGTTTTTTGGGGTGCAGAGCGTGGAGGGGGAGCAGCACGAGCGCGCCGTGGAGCTGCTGAAGGGATTTTGGGGTTACATTTGGGGTTTTTGGGGTTCCATTTGGGTTTTTGGGCGCAGAGCGTGGAGGGGGAGCAGCACGAGCGCGCCGTGGAGCTGCTGAAGGGATTTTGGGGTTCAGGTTGGTTTTTGGGGCGCAGAGCGTGGAGGGGGAGCAGCACGAGCGCGCCGTGGAGCTGCTGAAGGCGGCGCAGGGCTCGGTGAAGCTCGTGGTCCGGTACACGCCGCGCGTTGCTCGAGGAGATGGAGGCGCGATTCGAGAAACTGCGCACGGCGCGGCGCCGCCAGCACAACAGCTACTCGTGAGCCCCAAAACCCGAATTCCCAAAATCCCAAAATCCCGAAATTCCTGTGCTCTCAAATCCCAAAATCCCAAAATTCCTGTGCCCCCAAATCCCAAAATCCCAAAATTCCTGTGCCCCCAAATCCCAAAATCCCAAAATTCCTGTGCACCCAAATCCCAAAATCCCAAAATCCCGAAATCCCTCTGCTCCCAAATCCCAAAATCCCGAAATCCCAAAATTCCTGTGCTCCCAAATCCCCAAAATCCCAAAATCCCTGTGCTCCCAAATCCCAAAATTCCTGAGACCCCAAATTCCAAAATCCCAAAATTCCTGAGACCCCAAATCCCAATATCCCAAAATTCCTGAGATCCCAAATCCCGAAATCCCTGTGCTCCAAAATCCCAAAATCCCAAAATTCCTGTGCTCCAAAATCCCAATATCCCTGTGCTCCCAAATCCAGAATCCCAAAATTCCTGTGCTCCAAAATCCCAAAATTCCTGAGACCCCAAATCCCAAAATCACTGTGCTCCAAAATCCCAAAATCCCAAAATCCCTGTGCTCCCAAATCCCAAAATCCCAAAATTCCTGTGCCCCCAGATCCCAAAATCCCAAAATTCCTGTGCTCCAAAATCCCAAAATCCCTGTGCTCCAAAATCCCAAAATTCCTGTGCTCCCAAATCA
>NC_133856.1:1117851-1158157 GCF_047830755.1 Zonotrichia albicollis
TCCCTGAGTTCCCAATTCCCCGAGTCCCCAAACCCCAAATTCCCCAAACAAATTTCTTGGGTCCCCAAACCCCAAATCCCAAAATCCAAATCTCAAAATCCCCCAGACCCTGAAATCCCCGAGTCCCCAAACCCCCAAATTCCACCCCTGACCCCTCCCCAATTTCGCCCCGCAGGTCGCTGGAATCGAGGGGGTAGAACCCCCCCAGGAGACCCCAAAGACCCCCGGGACCCCCCCCAGGACCCCCCAAAAATGCCCCAGGAGCCCCCCTGGGACCCCCCAAAGTCACCTGGGACCCCCCCAAAGTCACCCAGGACACCCCCAGAGTGCCCTGGGACCTCCTGGGACCCCTCAAAGACCCCTGGGATCCCCCAGGACCTCCCAGGACACCCCAAAATCCCCTGGGACCCCCTTGGGACCCCCAGGACACCCCAAAATCCCCTGGGACCCCCTTGGGACCCCCCAGGACACCCCAAAATCCCCTGGGACCCCTCTGGGACCCTCCAGGATCCTCCAGAAGTCACCTGGGACCCCCCTTGGGACCCCCACAGGACACCCCAAAATCCCCTGGGACCCCTCTGGGACCCTCCAGGACCCCCCAGAAGTCACCTGGGACCCCCTTGGGACCCCCCAGGACACCCCAAAAATCCCCTGGGACCCATCTGGGACCCTCCAGGACCCCCCAGAAGTCACCTGGGACCCCCTTGGGACCCCCCAGGACACCCCAAAATCCCCTGGGACCACTTCTGGGACCCCCCCCAAGGACCCCCCAGAAGTCACCTGGGACCCCCTTGGGACCCCCCAGGACACGCCCAAAATCCCCTGGGACCCCTCTGGGACCCTCCAGGACCCCCCAGAAGTCACCTGGGACCCCCTTGGGACCCCCCAGGACACCCCAAAATCCCCTGGGACCATCTGGGACCCTCCAAAGTCACCTGGGACCCCCCCAGGACACCCCAAAATTCCCCAGGACCCCTCTGGGACCCCCCCAGGATCCTCTGGGAACCCCTCCAGGGACCCCCCAAAAGTCCCCAGGGATCCCCCCCAAAGTCACCTGGGACCCTTCTGGGACCTTCTGGGACCCCCCCCAAGGACACCCCAAAGTCGCCTGGGACCCCCCCAGGACACCCCACAATTCCCCAGGATCCTCTGGGACCCCCCAAAAGTCCCCAGGGAACCCCCCCCAAAGTCACCTGGGACCCTTCTGGGACCTTCTGGGACCCCCCTGAGGACACCCCAAAGTCGCCCGGGACCCCCCAGGGACCCCTCCAGGACCTCTTGGGACCCCCTTGGGACCCCCCAAAATCACCTGGGACCCCCCAGGACCCCCCCCCAGGACCCTCTTGGGACCCCCCCAGGGGACCCCCCAGGGACACCCCAAAGTCGCCCGGGACCCCCCAGGCCCCCCCCAAATCCCCCCATCCCGTGTGTATATGTGGCACACTGTACAGTATTTATTGGCTGCTATTTAAAGGCGTGGCCCAGGTGGGTCACCTGTGTCACCTCTGTCACCTGTGGGTTATCTGTGTGACCTCAGTGTCACCTGTGGGTTATCTGACGGGGGGGTCACCTGTGTCACCTCAGTGTCACCTGTGGGTTATCTGTGTCACCTCAGTGTCACCTGTGGGTTATCTGATGGGGGGTCACCTGTGTCACCTGTGGGTTATCTGTGTGACCTCAGCGTCACCTGAGGGGGGGTCACCTGTGTCACCTGTGGGTTATCTGTGTGACCTCAGTGTCACCTGTGGGTTATCTGATGGGGGGTCACCTGTGTCACCTGTGGGTTATCTGTGTGACCTTCAGTGTCACCTGTGTGACCTCAGTGTCACCTGTGGGTTATCTGATGGGGGGGTCACCTGTGTCACCTCAGTGTCACCTGTGGGTTATCTGTGTGACCTCAGTGTCGCCTGTGGGTTATCTGATGGGGGGTCACCTGTGTCACCTGTGGGTTATCTGTGTGACCTCTGTGTCACTTGACCGGGGGTCACCTCAGTGTCACCTGTGGGTTATCTGTGTCACCTCAGTGTCACCTGAGCGGGGGGTCACCTGTGTCACCTGTGGGTTATCTGATGGGGGGTCACCTGTGTCACCTGTGAGTTACCTGGGTCACCTGCGTCACCTCTGGGTCACCTCTGGGTCACCTGTGTCACCTGTGGGTTACCTGTCACCTCTGTCACCTGTGTTACCTGAGTGTCACCTGTGTCACCTCTGTGTTACCTGAGTGTCACCTGTGGGTCACCTCTGTGTCACCTAAGGGGGGGTCACCTGTGTCACCTTGGTGTGACCTGTGTCACCTCTGGGTCACCTGTGGGTTACCTGTGTCACCTGAGGGGGTCGTCTATGTCACCTGTGTCACCTCTGTGTCACCTTTGTGTCACCTCTGTCACCTGTGTGTCACCTCAATGTCACCTGTGGGTCACCTGGGTCACCTGAGGGGGGTCGTCTGTGTCACCTCTGTCACTTCTGTCACATGTGGGTTACCTGAGTGTCACCTGGGTCACCTGGGTCACCTGTGAGGGGTCACCTCTGTCTCTTCTGTCACCTGTGTCACCTCAGTGTCACCTGTGTGTCACATGTGGGTTACCTGTGTGTCACCTGTGTCGCCTGGGTCACTGCAGTGTCACCTGTGGGTCACCTGTGTGTCACCTGTGTCGCCTGTGTCACCTCAGTGTCACCTGTGTGTCACCTGTGTGTCACCACTGTGTCACCTGTGTCACCTATGGCTTAGGGTCACCTGTGTCACCTGTCTCACCTGAGGGTCACGTGACCATCCCCGGGATTGGGGGGGGGGAGGGGTCCAGGCGCCTTTTTTGGGTGGGGGAAGGGGGAAATGGGGGTTGGTAACCATGGCAACGGGGCAGGGCAGGAGGGGTTGGTTTCCATGGTAACGGGGATGAAGGTAATGGGGGGAGGATCCCATCTCCATGGCAACGGGGTTGGATGGGGTTGGGTCTGTCTCCATGGCAACCGCGGGGGGGGGGGGAGGAATCCTAACTCCTGTCTCCATGGCAACGCCTATGGAGGGGATGAGATGGTCTGTTGCCATGGCAACCGGGGAGTGGGCGGAGTCCTGTCTCCATGGCAACCGGGCGGTTTCCATGGCAACGCCCAGGAGTGGTGGTGAGGGGTGTGTTATGTTTCCATGGCAACGGGACTGTGATGCTGAGTCTCCATGGTGACCGCCATGAAGGGGCAGCGATACTGTTGCCGTGGCAACGGTGCTGGCTGGCGCTCCGTCTCCATGGCAACACACAGGGAGGGGACTCCGCCCACTCTCCATGGCAACGCGGGCCGGTTTCCATGGTGACGCGCTCCATCCCGGCACGCGGGGACGGGAGCGATCCCGTTGCCATGGCAACGCACGATGGGGGGGGGGGGATGATGGTCCATCCCCATGGCAACGCGGGGGCGGGGCCGTCTCCATGGCAACGCGCATGCGCGCCCTCCCCCGCCCCCGCCCGATGACATCACCCCGCGCTGGCCCCGCCCCCCGCGTGCTCCCATTGGCCGCTCCCTCTCAGGTCACGCCCCTCCCTCCCACTCCGCAGCGGGGCGGGGCCAGCGCGCCGCCGGCGCGCTCCCATTGGCCGGCGGCGCCGTCAATCAGCGCCGCTCTTAAAGGGCCCGCGCAGCGTTTTGCGGGGCCGGGCCGGGGGGGGGGTCGGTACCGGGGGGGGGGGCGGGCGGCGGCCGCGGGGCTCGGGCGGGCCCGGGGCGCGCTGGGGGCCGGAACCGGAGCGGGGGGCGACGGGCGGCGACCCCCCCCCACCGCCGGGGCCCCCCCTCCCCGCCGGGCCGCCTCCCTCCCGCCGTCCGTCCGTCCGTCCGTCCGCCCGCCGGAGCTGCCGCAGCGCCGCTCGGAGCCCAGGTAGGAGCAGGGCCCGAGACCCCCCCGGGACCCCCCGGAACCGACCCCCGGCAGGCAAAGCCCGAACCCCAAATCCGAACCCCAAATCCGCATCCCCAATCCCAAATCTGCATCCGCATCCCGAACCCGGCATCGCCATCCCGATCCCATCCCCGTCTCGGCATCCGCATCCCGAATCCCAATTCCGGCATCCGCATCCCGTCCCGGCCCCGGCAGCCGCATCCCGAATCCCAAATCCGCATCCCAAACCCGGCATCGCCATCCCAATTCCGGCATCCGCATCCCGAATCCCGAATCCGCATTCTGATCCCATCCCCGGCCTCTGCATCCCGATCCCAAATCCGGCATCTCCATCCCAAATCCGGCATCGCCATCCCGATCCCATCCCGGCCCCTGCATCCACATCCCCAGTCCCAAATCCCACATCCCGATCCCAAATCCGGCATCCCCATCCCGCCTCCGGCATCCACGTCCCGGCATCCCGATCCCATCCCCGGGCCCGGCCCCGCCGTCACCATCCTCATCCTCATCCCCATCCCAAATCCCCCATTCTCCATCCCTGTCCCCATCCCCATCCCCATCCTCATCCTCATCCTCATCCCATCCCATCCCATTCCCGGTGTCTCCATTCTACCTCTGACATCCCCATCCCAATCCTGGCCCTGCCACCCCCATCCCCAACCCCTCACCCCAAACCCCATCCCCATCCTAAGGCCCCCAAAATCCATCCCAAACCCCCCATCCCCATCCCAAACTTCCCATCCCCATCCCAAACCTCCCATGCTCATCTCAAACTGCATCCCCATCCCAAATCCTGTCCTATGCCCCACATCCCAAATCCCCCAAACCCCATCTCAAACCCCCCATCCCAAACCCTCCATCCCCATCCCAAACCCCATCCCCATCCCAAACTCTGCACCTTCATCCCAAAGCCCCCATCCTCATCCCAAACCCCATCCCAAACTCTGCACCTTCATCCCAAACCCCCATCCCCATCCCAAATCCCATCCCCATCCCAAACTCTGCACCTTCATCCCAAAGCCCCCATCCTCATCCCAAACCTCATCCCAAACCCTCCATCCCAAACCCAAACCCCATCCCAAACCCCGTCCTAAACCCCCCATCCTAAACCCCCCAAACTCCATCCCCATCCCAAACTCTGCACCCTCATCCCAAACCCCCCATCCCAAAACCAAACCCCATCCCCATCCCAAAGCCCCCATCCTCATCCCAAACCCCCCATCCTCATCCCAAATCCCCCATCCCAAACTCTCCATCCCAAATCCCATCTCAATCCTGGCCTCCCCATCCTCATCCCAAACCCCCCATCCTCATCCCAAATCCCCCATCCCAAGCTCCCCATCCCAAATCCCATCTCAATCCTGGCCTCCCCATCCTCATCCCAAACCCCCCATCCTCATCCCAAATCCCCCATCCCAAACTCTCCATCCCAAATCCCATCTCAATCCTGGCCTCCCCATCCTCATCCCAAACCCCCCATCCTCATCCCAAATCCCCCATCCCAAGCTCCCCATCCCAAATCCCATCTCAATCCTGGCCTCCCCATCCTCATCCCAAACCCCCCATCCTCATCCCAAATCCCCCATCCCAAACCCCCCATCCCAAGCTCCCCATCCCAAATCCCATCTCAATCCTGGCCTCCCCATCCTCATCCCAAATCCCCCATCCCAAACCCCACCCCAAAGCCCCCACCCCAAACCCCATCTCAACCCCCAGTACCTCCCAGTACCCCCCCAGTTTATCCCAGCACCCCCCAGTACCCCTCAATTTCACCCCAGTACCCCCCAGTGCCCCCCATTCCATCCCAGTGCCCCCCAGTGCCCCCCAGTACCCCCCATTTCATCCCAGTACCCCCCATTCCATCCCAGTGCCCCCCAGTGCCCCCCATTTCATCCCAGTACCCCCCAGTACCCCCCAGTACCCCTCAATTTCACCCCAGTGCCCCCCATTCCATCCCAGTGCCCCCCAGTACCCCCCATTTCATCCCAATACCCCCCAGTACCCCCCATTTCATCCCAGTGCCCCCCATTTCATCCCAGTA
Source organism: Zonotrichia albicollis (assembly GCF_047830755.1). NCBI lineage: Eukaryota > Metazoa > Chordata > Aves > Passeriformes > Passerellidae > Zonotrichia > Zonotrichia albicollis. The sequence goes on from NC_133856.1 coordinate 1,123,782, forward strand.
CCCCCCAGTACCCCCCAGTACCCCTCAATTTCACCCCAGTGCCCCCCATTTCATCCCAATACCCCCCAGTACCCCACAGTTCATCCCAGTGCCCCCCATTTCATCCCAGTACCCCCCAGTTCATCCCAGTGCCCCCCAGTACCCCCAGTGCACCCCAGTTCATCTCAGTACCCCCCAGTGCCCCCCCATTGCACCCCAGTTCCCCCCATTCCATCCCAGTACCCCCAGTAACCCCCATTTCATCCCAGTACCCCCCAGTTCATCCCAGTATCCCCCCATTTCATCCCAGTACCCCCAGTACCCCCCAGGGTCCCCCATTCCATCCCAGTGCCCCTCAGTACCCCCCAGTGCCCCCCATTCCATCCCAGTACCCCCAGTACCCCCCAGGGTCCCTCATTTCATCCCAGTGCCCCCCAGTACCCCCAGTGCACCCCAGTGCCCCCCCATTGCACCCCAGTTCCCCCCATTTCATCCCAGTACCCCCCAGTAACCCCCAGTTCATCCCAGTGCCCCCCATTTCATCCCAGTGCCCCCCAGTACCCCTCAATTTCACCCCAGTACTCCTCAGTTCCCCCCATTTCATTCCAGTACCCCTCAGTGCCCCCCAGCACCCCCCGTTCCATCCCAGTGCCCCCCAGTGCCCCCCAGTACCCCCCATTCCATCCCAGTGCCCCCCAGTACCCCCCATTCCATCCCAGTGCCCCCCAGTACCCCCAGTTCATCCCAGTGCCTCCCAGTACCCCTCAATTCCATCCCAGTGCCCCCCAGTGCCCCCCAGTACCCCCCAGTACCCCCCATTCCATCCCAGTGCCCCCCAGTACCCCTCATTGCACCCTCACCCCATCCTCCAGTGCTTTCCAGTGCCCAGGTGTGCCCAGGTGTGCCCAGGTGTGCCCAGGTGTGCCCAGGATGATGTTGGAGGTGCTGCTCACCCCCAGGATGGGTCAGGACCCCCAAACTGGGAGCAGTGCTGGGTACTGATCCCATATTCCCCATGCCCAGGTGTGCCCAGGTGTCTCCAGGTGTGCCCAGGTGTGCCCAGACGTGCCCAGGACGATGTTGGAGGTGCTGCTCACCCCCAGGATGGGTCAGGACCCCCAAACTGGGAGCAGTGCTGGGTACTGATCCCATATTCCCCATGCCCAGGTGCGCCCAGGTGCACCCAGGTGTATCCAGGATGATGTGCGAGGTGCTGCCCACCATCAGTGAGGACCCCCAGGATCTGTCAGGACCCCCAAAGGGTCCAATCTCAGATAAACCATTGATCCCTCTTCCATCCCTTGTATCTCCAGGTGACTCCAGGTATCCCCAGGTGTCTCCAGGTGTGCCCAGGTGCACACAGGTGTGCCCAGGATGATGTGCGAGGTGCTGCCCACCATCAGCCAGGAACCCCAGAGCGATTCAGTTTTGGTTCAATCATTGATGTCCCTCCCACACTGTATTCCCCCAGGTGTCTCCAGGTGCACCCAGGTGTGCCCAGGATGATGTGCGAGGTGCTGCCCACCATGAGCCAGGACCCTCAGAGTGATTCAGTCTCAGATCACCCACTCACATCACTCCCACTCCATCTCCCCCCAGGTGACTCCAGGTGTGCCCAGGTGTCTCCAGGTGCGCCCAGGTGCGCGCAGCTGTGCCCAGGATGATGTGCGAGGTGCTGCCCACCATCAGCGAGGACCCCCAGGATCTGTCAGGACCCCCAAGGAACCCAATCTCAGATAAACCATTGATCCCTCTCCCACTCCATCTCCCTCCAGGTGACTCCAGGTGTGCTCAGGTGTCTCCAGGCGCGCCCAGGTGCGCCCAGGATGATGTGCGAGGTGCTGCCCACCATCAGCGAGGACCCCCAAGGAACCCAATCTCAGATAAACCATTGATCCCTCTCCCATCCCTTGTCTCTCCAGGTGTGCCCAGGTGTCTCCAGGTGCGCCCAGGTGCGCCCAGGTGTGCCCAGGATGATGTGCGAGGTGCTGCCCACCATCAGCGAGGACCCCCAAAGAGCCCAATTTCAGATAAACCATTGATCCCTCTCCCATCCCTTGTATCTCCAGGTGACTCCAGGTGTGCCCAGGTGTCTCCACGTGCGCCCAGGTGCGCCCAGCTGTGCCCAGGATGATGTGCGAGGTGCTGCCCACCATCAGCGAGGACCCCCGGCGGGGCTCGGGCGCGGCCGAGGAGCCGGGGCTGGAGCAGCTGATGGTGCAGATGCTGCGGGAGCGCGAGCGGCTGCTGGAGACGCTGCGGGACACGCAGGAGGGGCTGAACACGGCGCACCTGCGGCTGCGCGACCTGGCCCACGAGCGGGACCTGCTGCAGCGCCAGCTCAACTGCGCCCTGCCCCAGGTGAGGCAGGGGAGGGGTTAAACCTGGTGTGGTGTGGTGTAAGAGGGGTTAAAACAGGTGTGGTGTGGATAAAGGTGGGGTTAAACCAGGTATGGTGTAGATGGGGTTAAACCAGGTGTGGTGTGGATAAACCAGGTGTGGTGTGGATAAGCCAGGTGTGGTGTGGTTAAAGGTCAGGATAAACCAGGTGTGGTGTGGAAGGGGTTAAACCAGGTGTGATGTGGATAAAGCAGGTCAGGGAGGGGAAGGGTTAAACCAGGTGTGGTGTGGTGTGGGCAGGGCTAAACCAGGTGTGGTGTGGATAAAGGTGTGGATAAACCAGGTGTGGTGTGGAAGGGGTTAAACCAGGTGTGGCGTGGATAAACCATGTGCGGTCAGGTGTGGGTGGGGTTAAAGCAGGTGTGGAGTGGAGTGGAAGGGGTTAAACCAGGTGTGGTGTGGTCAGGGAGGGGTTAAACCAGGTGTGGTGTGGATAAACCAGGTGTGGTGTGCTTAAAGGTGGAGTTAAACCAGGTGTGGTGTGGATAAAGGTGTGGATAAACCAGGTGTGGTGTGGGCAGGGTTAAACCAGGTGTGGTGTGGATAAACCAGGTGAGGTGTGCTTAAAGGTGGAGTTAAACCAGGTGTGGTCAGGGAGGGGTTAAACCAGGTTTAATGTGGATAAACCAGGTGTGGTAGGGTTAAAGGTGGGGCTAAACCAGGTGTGGTGTGGGCAGGGTTAAACCAGGTGTGGTGTGGATAAAGGTGTGGTTAAAGCAGGCACGGTGTTGGTGGGGTCAAAGCAGGTGTGGTGTGGATAAAGGTGGGTTAAACCAGGTGTGGTGTGGTGTGGAAGGGGTTAAACCAGGTGTGGTGTGGATAAACCATGTGCGGTCAGGTGTGGGTGGGGTTAAAGCAGGTGTGGTGTGGTGTGGAAGGGGTTAAACCAGGTGTGGTGTGGTCAGGGAGGGGTTAAACCAGGTGTGGTGTGGATAAAGGTGTGGATAAACCAGGTGTGGTGTGGGCAGGGTTAAACCAGGTGTGGTGTGGATAAACCAGGTGAGGTGTGCTTAAAGGTGCAGTTAAACCAGGTGTGGTCAGGGAGGGGTTAAACCAGGTTTAATGTGGATAAACCAGGTGTGGTAGGGTTAAAGGTGGGGTTAAACCAGGTGTGGTGTGGGTGGGGTTAAACCAGGTGTGGTCAGGGAGGGGTCAAACAAGGTCTGGTGTGGTTAAACCAGGTGTGGTGTGGGCAGGGTTAAACCAGGTGTGGTGTGGATGAACCGGGTGTGGTCAGGGAGGGGAAGGGTTAAACCAGGTGTGGTGTGGGTGGGGTTAAACCGGGCGTGGTGTGGGTGGGGTTAAACTGGGTGTGGTGTGGGTGGGGTTAAACTGGGCGTGGTGTGGGTGGGGTTAAACTGGGTGTGGTGTGGGTGGGGTTAAACCAGGTGTGGTGTGGGTGGGGTTAAACTGGGTGTGGTGTGGGTGGGGTTAAACCGGGCGTGGTGTGGGTGGGGTTAAACTGGGTGTGGTCAGGGACGGGCAAAGGGGTTGAGCAGGTGAGTTCAGGTCCGGTGTGGCCACGTGTCCCAGTGTCCCCATGTCCCCAAATCCCCCCCAGTTCCTCCACTGTCCCCACTGTCCCCAATGTCCCCAATGTCCCCAGTGTCCCCAATCCCCCCAATATCCCCAATCCCCCTCAGTGTCCCCAATGTCCCCAATGTCCCCTGCACTGTCCCCAATATCCCAATGTCCCCAATGTCCCTAATTCCCCCAATCCCCCAATGTCCCCAATGTCCCCAGTGTCCCCAATCCCCCCAATATCCTCAATCCCCCCCAATGTCCCCAATCCCCCTCAGTGTCCCCAATGTCCCCAATGTCCCCAATGTCCCCAATGTCCTCACTGCTGTCCCCGTGTCCCAAATCCCCCCAATGTCCCAATGTCCCCAATGTCCCTAATTCCCCCAATCCCCCAATGTCCCCAATGTCCCCAGTGTCCCCAATCCCCCCAATATCCTCAATCCCCCTCAATGTCCCCAATCCCCCTCAGTGTCCCCAATGTCCCCAGTGTCCCCTGCACTGTCCCCAATGTCCCCAATGTCCTCAAAGTCCTCAACGTCCCCACTGTCCCCCCAATGTCCCCAATCCCCCTCAGTGTCCCCAATGTCCCCAATGTCTCCAATCCACCTGTTGTCCCAGTCCCCCCAATGTCTTGATGTCCCCAAATGTCCCCAATGTCCCCAGTGTCTCCAATCCCTTCAATGTCCCCAAAGTCCACAACGTCCCTGAAGTCCACAATGTCCCCAAAGTCCACAATGTCCCCAAATGTCCCCCCTGCTGTCCCCAATCCCCTCAATGTCCCCCAATGCCCCCAATGTCCTCAATGTCCCCAATCCCCCCCAATGTCCCCAATCCCCGTCGGTGTCCCCAATGTCCCCAGTGTCCCCAATGTCCCCAATGTCCCCAGGAGCTGGCGGCGCTGACCAAGGAGCTGAACCTGTGCCGGGAGCAGCTCCTGGAGCGCGAGGAGGAGATCGCCGAGCTCAAGGCCGAGCGCAACAACACCCGCGTGAGCACCGGCGTCCCCAAATGTCCCCAAATGTCCCCAAATGTCACCTCAGTGTCCCCTCAGTGTCCCCAAATCCCCCCAGTGTCCCCAATGGTGTCCCCATGTCCCCAAATGCCTCCATTGTCCCCAGTGTCCCCAATATCCCTGGTGGCCCCATGTCCCCAGTGATGTCCCCAATCCACCCAAGTGTCCCCAGGGTGCCCAATGCTGTCACCAATGTCCCCAATTCCCCATGTCCCCATTGTCCCCAATGACGTCCCCAATGCCTCCAATGTCCCCAATGTCCCCAATGTCCCCAATGTCCCCAAAGTCCCCGATTCCCCAATGTCCCCATTGTCCCCAATGACGTCCCCAATGCCTCCAGTGTCCCCAACATCCCAAATCCCCCCAATGTCCCCAATGTCCCCAAAGTCCCCAATGTGCCAACCCTGTCCCCATGCCCTGATGTCCCTTATCCTCTCAACGCCCCCAATGTCCCCAACACCCTCAGTGTCCCCAATGTCCCAAATGTCCCCAAAGTCCCCAATGTCCCAAATGTCCCCAACGCTGTCCCCAGTGTCCCCAGCTGCTGCTGGAGCACCTGGTGTCACGCCACGAGCGCTCTCTCCGCATGGCCGTGGTGGCCCCAATGTCCCCAATGTCCCCAATGTTCCCAATGTTCCCAAATCCCCTCAGTGTCCCCAATCCCCCCAATGTCCCCAATGTCCCCACTGTCCCCAGCTGCTGCTGGAGCACCTGGAGCACCTGGTGTCCATAACATCCATAATGTCCCCAATGTCCCCACTGTCCCCAATGTCCCCAACGCCCCCAACGCCCCCAACGCCCCCAACGCCCCCAATGCCCCCAATGTCCCCAATGCCCCCAGTGTCCCTGATCCCCTCAGTGTCCCCAACACCCTCAGTGTCCCCAAATGTCCCCACTGTCCCCACCGCTGTCCCCAGCTGCTGCTGGAGCACCTGGAGCACCTGGTGTCCCCAATGTCACCAGTCCCCTCCATTGTCTCCATTGTCCCCAATGCCCCCAACGCCCCCAATGCCCCCAACGCCCCCAATGTCCCCACTGTCCCCAATGTCCCCAATGTCCCCAAATGTCCCCAACGCCCTCAATGTCCCCAGTGTCCCCAATGTCCCCAATGTCCCCAACGCCCCCAATGACCCCAATGACCCCAATGTTCCCAATGTCCCCAATGTCCCCACTGTCCCCAATGTCCCCAATGTCCCCAATGTCCCCAACGCCCCCAATGACCCCAATGACCCCAATGTTCCCAATGTCCCCAATGTCCCCACTGTCCCCAGCTGCTGCTGGAGCACCTGGAGCACCTGGTGTCCCCAATGTCCCCAGTGCCCCCAATGCCCCCAATGTCCCCAATGTCCCCACCTCTGTCCCCAGCTGGTGCTGGAGAACCTGGAGCACCTGGTGTCCATAACATCCCCAATGCCCCCAATGTCCCCAATGTCCCCAATGTCCCCACTGTCCCCACCGCTGTCCCCAGCTGCTGCTGGAGCACCTGGAGCACCTGGTGTCCATAACATCCCCAATGCCCCCAATGTCCCCAATGTCCCCAATGTCCCCAATGTCCCCACTGTCCCCACCGCTGTCCCCAGCTGCTGCTGGAGCACCTGGAGCACCTGGTGTCCATAACATCCCCAATGCCCCCAATGTCCCCAATGTCCCCAATGTCCCCAGCTGCTGCTGGAGCACCTGGAGCACCTGGTGTCGCGCCACGAGCGCTCTCTCCGCATGACCGTGGTCAAGCGCCAGGCCCAGTCCCCGGCCGGGGTCTCCTCCGAGGTCGAGGTGCTCAAGGCCCTCAAGTCGCTCTTCGAGCACCACAAGGCCCTGGACGAGAAGGTCTGGGGGGGATTTGGGGGGTCCTGGGGGGTCTTTGGGGGGGTCTTTAGGGGATCTTTGGGGGTCTCTAATGGGGTTTGGGGGGATTTTGGGGGGTTTAAGGTGATCTGGTGGCACCTGGTGGGACCTGGTGGGACCTGAAGGCATCTCAGGAGGGTTCTGAGGTGACCTGGGGGGGGTCCTGGGTGGTCTTGGGGGGCTCCTTGAGGGGGTTTTGGGTGGGTTTGGAAGGTTTTAAGGTGACCTGGTGGGATCTGGTGGGACCTGAAGGCATCTCAGGAGGGTTCTGGGATGATCTGGGGGGTTTTAGGGGGGTCCCTGGTGAGTTTTGGGGTGACCTTGGGCATCCTTGAGGGGTTTTGGGTGGCCCTTGAGGGGTTTTTGAGGCATTTTTGGGAGTTTTTGGGGGCTTTTGTGGTGACTTAGTGGGACCTGAAGGAATCTCAGGAGGGTTCTGAGGTGACCTGGGGGGTCTTGAGGGGGTCTTTGGGAATTTTGGGGTGACCTCAGGGGTCCTGGGGGGTTTTGGGGGGTCCTTGAGGGGATTTTTGGGAGTTTTTGGGGGCTTTTGTGGTGACTTGGTGGGACCTGAAGGTATCTCAGGAGGGTTCTGATGGGGCCTGGAGCGTCCTGGAGGGGTCTTGAGGATTTTGGGGGGGGATTTTGGGGTGATCTCAGGAGTTCTTGAGAGGTTTTGGGTGGTCCTTGAGGGTTTTTTGGGGGGTTTTGGGGGTTTTTGGGGGGTTTTAAGGTGACCTGGTGGGAGCTGAAGGAATCTCAGGAGGGTTCTGAGGTGACCTGGGGGGTCTTGGTGGGATCTTTGGGGGGTTTTGGGGGGTCCTTGAGGGTTTTTGAGGTTTTGGGGGTGATCTCGGGGGTCCTTGAGGGGTTTTTGAGGGTTTTGGGGGGGTCTTTGGGGGTCCCTGGGGGGGTTTTGGAGGGGTTTAAGGTGACCTGGTGGCACCTGGTGGCCCTCAAGTGTCCCTGGGGGGGACCCGAAGGGCTCTCAGGTGACTTTGGGGTCACACAGGCGGCCCTGGGGACATCTCAGGGGGGTTCTGGTGGCTCTGGGGACATCCTTGGGGGGATTTTGGTGTCCCCCTGGTATCACTGCGATGTCACCTCAATGTCACCGTGATGTCCCCTCGGTGTCCCCAGGTGCGGGAGCGGCTGCGGGTGGCCCTGGAGCGCGTGGCCGTGCTCGAGGAGGAGCTGGAGGTGTCCAACCAGGAGGTGGGGACAGCAGGGGACACCGGGGGACACCGGGGGACACCGGGGAGGTGACACCGGGGTGGTGACACTGAGGTGTCCCCGTGGGTGGTGGCAGGGGTGACACCCATTGGGGTGCTTTGGAGGGTGACATCTGTGCCGTGTCCCTGTGTCACCTGGGGGTGGTGGCACTGTCCCCATGTCACTGTCTTTGTCCCTCTGTCCCTGTTGGTGACATTGTCCCTGTCCCCTCCCTGGGGTGACACTGTGCCCTTGTCCCTGTGTTTGTCCCCTCTCTGTCCCCCAGTCCCTGTCCCTGAAGTGACATTGTCCCTGTCCCCATGTCCCTGAGGTGCCACTGTCTCCATGTCACTGTCCCCATGTCACTGTCACTGTCACTGTCACTGTCACTGTCCCCACAGTCGCTGTCCCTGTCCCCATGTCCCTGAGGTGTCACTGTCCCCATGTCATTGTCACTGTCCCTGTCCCCACAGTCACTGTCCCTCCGTGAGCAGCTGTCCCTGTCCCTGGGGTGACACTGTCCCCATGTCATTATCACTGTCCCCGTGTCATTGTCATTGTCCCCTCATTGTCCCCGCAGTCGCTGCCCCTCCGTGAGCAGCTGTCCCTGTCCCTGTCAGTGTCACTGTCCCCATGTCATTGTCATTGTCCCCTCATTGTCCCTCATTGTCCCCTCATTGTCCCCTCATTGTCCCCGCAGTCACTGTCCCTCCGGGAGCAGCTGTCACTGTCCCTGTTGGTGACATTGTCCCCATGTCACTGTCATTGTCCCCTCATTGTCCCTCACTGTCCCCACAGTCGCTGTCCCTCCGGGAGCAGCTGTCCCTGTTGGTGACACTGTCATTGTCCCCATGTCCCCATTGAGGTGACATTGTCACTGTCCCCACAGTCACTGTCCCTCCGGGAGCAGCTGTCCCTGTCCCTGTCCCTGTTGGTGACACTGTCACTGTCACTGTCATTGTCCCCACAGTCACTGTCCCTCCGGGAGCAGCTGTCCCTGTCCCTGTTGGTGACACTGTCATTGTCACTGTCACTGTCCCTGTTGGTGACACTGTCATTGTCACTGTCACTGTCCCCACAGTCGCTGTCCCTCCGGGAGCAGCTGTCCCTGTCCCTGTAGGTGACACTGTCACTGTCACTGTCCCCATGTCATTGTCACTGTCACTGTCCCCACAGTCGCTGTCCCTCCGGGAGCAGCTGTCCCTGTCAGTGTCACTGTCATTGTCCCCTCATTGTCCCTCATTGTCCCCACAGTCGCTGTCCCTCCGGGAGCAGCTGTCCCTGTTGGTGACACTGTCATTGTCCCCATGTCATTGTCCCCACAGTCGCTGTCCCTCCGGGAGCAGCTGTCCCTGTCCCTGTTGGTGACACTGTCACTGTCATTGTCATTGTCACTGTCCCCACAGTCGCTGTCCCTCCGGGAGCAGCTCTCTCGGCGCCGCTCAGGCCTGGAGGATGCGGCCACCGACGGGGACAGTGCGGTGAGGGGACAGCGGGGACACCGGGGGGGTCAGCGGGGACACCGGGGGGGTCAGGGGTCACGGGGGGACACCGGGGGGGGGTCAGGAGGCACTGACGGGGACAGCGCGGTGAGGGGACAGCGGGGACACCGGGGGGGTCAGGGGTCACGGGGGGGACACGGGGGGGGGGTCAGGGGTCACTGATGGGGACAATGCAGTGAGGGGACACTGGGGGGACACCGAGGGGACAATGGGGGGACACCGAGGGGGTCAGAGGGGACACTGGGGGGGACACCATGGTAAGGGGACAATGGGGACAGCGGGGGGGACAGTGGGGACAGCAGGAAGGGACACTGAGGGGGTCGGGGGAGACAATGGGGGGGACATTGGGGGGTCAGGGGTCACTGTGGGGGGGACAACGCGGTGAGGGGACATTGGGGGGGACAATGGGGGGGTCAGGGGACAATGGGGGGGTCAGGGGTCACTGGGGGGGGTCAGGGGTCACTGATGGGGACATTGAGGGGACAATGGGGTCACTGGGGGGCAGTCAGGAATCACCAATAGGGACACTGGGTGACATTGGGAGGGTCAGGGGTCACGGAGGGGACATTGGGGGGACAATGGGGGGGACAGGGAGGGGATCAGGGGTCACAAGGGGGACACTGGGGGGGGTCAGGGGTCATGGAGGGGACATTGGGGGGACAATGGGGTCACTGGGGGGGGTCAGGGGACAATGGGGGGGTCAGGGGTCACTGATGGGGACATTGAGGGGACAATGGGGTCACTGGGGGGGGTTCAGGGGACACTGGAGGGGTCAGGGGTCACTGATGGGGACATTGAGGGGACAATGGGGACACTAGGGGGCAGTCAGGAATCACCAATAGGGACACTGGGTGACACTGGGAGGGTCAGGGGTCACGGAGGGGACATTGGGGGGACAATGGGGGGGACAGCGAGGGGATCAGGGGTCACAAGGGGGACACTGGGGGGGTCAGGGGTCACTGATGGGGACATTGAGGGGACAATGGGGACAGCGCCGGGGGGGGCGGTCAGGAATCACCAATGAGGGACACTGGGGGGGTCAGAGGTGTCCTGGTGGGGGGTCAGAGGTCAGAGGTCACGGTTCAGAGGTCACGCTGTCCCCAGGCGGAGCTGGAGGCGTCGCTGGGCCGGCAGCGCGTGGCCGCCCTGTGCCGCCAGCTGGGCCGGCTGCAGGACGAGGCCAACGCCGCCCAGAGGGAGCTGGCCCGGGCCCACGAGGCGGGGGCCAAGCTCCAGAGGGACCTCAAGGAGGTGAGGATGGGGGGAAATAGCGAAAAAACGGGAAAAAACGGTGAAAAAACGAGAAAAAACGGTGAAAAAACGAGAAAAAACGGTGAAAAGATGGCGGAAAACCAGCTAAAAATGGGAAAATGGCCCAAAGTGGGAGCTGGCCCGGGCCAAGCTCCAGAGGGACCTCAAGGAGGTGAGGACGGGGGGAAATAGCGAAAAAACAGGAAAAAACGGCAAAAAAACGAGAAAAATGGTGAAAAAATGGGAAAAAACGGTGAAAAGATGGCGGAAAACCAGCTAAAAATGGGAAAATGGCCCAAAGTGGGAGCTGGCCCAGGCCAAGCTCCAGAGGGACCTCAAGGAGGTGAGGACGGGGTGAAATACCGAAAAAACGGGAAAAAACGGTGAAAAAACGGGAAAAAACGGTGAAAAAACGAGAAAAAACGGTGAAAAGATGGCGGAAAACCAGTTAAAAATGGAAGAATGGCCCAAAGTGGGATCTGGCCCGGGCCAAGCTCCAGAGGGACCTCAAGGAGGTGAGGATGGGGGGAAATAGCGAAAAAACGGGAAAAAACAGTGGAAAAACGGGAAAAAACGGTGAAAAAACGGTGAAAATATGGCGGAAAACCAGCTAAAAATGGGAAAATGGCCCAAAGTGGGATCTGGCCTGGGCCAAGCTCCAGAGGGACCTCAAGGAGGTGAGGATGGGGGGAAATAGCGAAAAAACGAGAAAAAACGGTGAAAAAATGAGAAAAACGGTGAAAAAACGGGAAAAAACGGTGAAAAGATGGCGGAAAACCAGTTAAAAATGGGAAAATGGCCCAAAGTGGGATCTGGCCCGGGCCAAGCTCCAGAGGGACCTCAAGGAGGTGAGGATGGGGGGAAATGCTGAAAAAACGGGAAAAAACGGTGAAAAAATGAGAAAAATGGTGAAAAAATGGGAAAAAACGGTGAAAAGATGGCGGAAAACCAGCTAAAAATGGGAAAATGGCCCAAAGTGGGATCTGGCCTGGGCCAAGCTCCAGAGGGACCTCAAGGAGGTGAGGATGGGGGGAAAATGGGAAAAAACGGGGAAAAACGGTGAAAAAATGAGAAAAAACGGTGAAAAAACGGTGAAAATATGGCGGAAAACCAGCTAAAAATGGGAAAATGGCCCAAAGTGGGATCTGGCCTGGGCCAAGCTCCAGAGGGACCTCAAGGAGGTGAGGAAGGGGGGAAATAGCGAAAAAACGGGAAAAAACGGTAAAAAAACGGGAAAAAACGGTGAAAAAACGAGAAAAAAATGGGGGAAAACGGTGAAAAGATGTCGGAAAACCAGCTAAAAATGGGAAAATGGCCCAAAATGGGAGCTGGCCTGGGCCAAGCTCCAGAGGGACCTCAAGGAGGTGAGGATGGGGGGAAAATGGGAAAAAACGGTGAAAAAATGGGAAAAAACGGTGAAAAAACGGTAAAAAAATGGGGGAAAACGGTGAAAAGATGGCGGAAAACCAGCTAAAAATGGGAAAATGGCCCAAAGTGGGATCTGGCCCGGGCCAAGCTCCAGAGGGACCTCAAGGAGGTGAGGACGGGGGGAAATAGCAAAAAAACGGGAAAAAACGGTGAAAAAATGGGAAAAAACGGTGAAAAAACGAGAAAAAACGGTGAAAAGATGGCGGAAAACCAGCTAAAAATGGGAAAATGGCCCAAAATGGGAGCTGGCCCGGGCCAAGCTCCAGAGGGACCTCAAGGAGGTGAGGACGAGGGGAAATAGAGAAAAAACGGGAAAAAACGGTGAAAAAATGGCTAAAAATGGTGAAAAATGGCCCAAACTGGGATGATGATCCAATGTCCCCCAATGTCCCCAATGTCCCCAACATCCCCATTGCCCTCATTGCCTCCATTGTCCCAGTGTCCCCAATGTCCCCAATCCCCCAAATGCCCCAAACATCCCAATTGTCCCCAATGTCCCCTATATACCAATCCCCCCAATGTCCCCAATGTCCCCAATGTCCCCAATCCCCCCAATCCCCCCAGTGTCCCCAATGTCCCCATTGATGTCCCCAGTGTCCCCAATAGGCGCTGGCGCAGCGCAAGGACATGGAGGAGTGCATGACAACATTGGAATGTCCCCAATGTCCCCAATGTCCCATTGCCCCCAATGTCCCCAATGTCCCCAATCCCCCCAATGTCCCCAATGTCCACTGATGTCCCCAATGTCCCCAGTGCCCTCAATGTCCCCATTGATGTCCCCATTGTCCCCCAGGCGCTGGCGCAGCGCGAGGACATGGAGGAGCGCATGACAACATTGGAATGTCCCCAATGTCCCAATGTCCCATTGTCCCCAATGTCCCCAACAGCCCAATCCCACCCAATGTCCCCAACACCCCCAATGTCCCCAATGTCCCCATTGATGTCCCCATTGTCCCCAATAGGCGCTGGCGCAGCGCGAGGACATGGAGGAGCGCATCACGACATTGGAATGTCCCCAATGTCCCAATGTCCCAATGTCCCATTGCCCCCAATGTCCCCAATGTCCCCAACATCTCCAATGTCCCCAATGTCCTCAATCTCCCCAATGTCCCCAACATCTCCAATGTCCCCAATGTCCCCAATAGGCGCTGGAGCAGCGCGAGGACATGGAGGAGCGCATGACAACATTGGAATGTCCCCAATGTCCCATTGCCCCCTATGTCCCTCAATCCTCCCAATGTCCCCATTGTCCCCAATCCCTCTGAGTGCCCCCATTGCCCCCAATGTCCTCAATGTCCTCAATGTCCCCAATGTCCCCAACATCTCCAATGTCCCCAATGTCCCCCAGGCGCTGGCGCAGCGTGAGGACATGGAGGAGCGCATCACGACATTGGAATGTCCCCAATGTCCCAATGTCCCAATGTCCCATTGCCCCCAATGTCCCCAATGTCCCAATGTCCCAATGTCCCCAATGTCCCCAACATCTCCAATGTCCCCAATGTCCCCAACACCCCAACAGCCCAATCCCACCCAATGTCCCCAATCCCCTCAATGTCCCCAATGTCCCCAATGTCCCCATTGATGTCCCCAATGTCCCCCAGGCGCTGGCGCAGCGCGAGGACATGGAGGAGCGCATGACAACATTGGAATGTCCCCAATGTCCCCAATGTCCCCAACACCCCCAATGTCCCCAATGTCCCCATTGATGTCCCCATTGTCCCCAACAGGCGCTGGCGCAGCGCGAGGACATGGAGGAGCGCATCACGACGCTGGAGCGGCGCTACCTGAGCGCGCAGCGCGAGGCGACCTCGCTGCACGACGCCAACGACCGGCTGGAGAACGAGCTGGCCAGCAAGGAGAGCCTGTACCGGCAGGTGGGACACCTGGGGACATTGGGGACACACCTGGGGACACCTGGGATACACCTGGGATAGAGGGGATACACCTGAACACACCTGAGATAGAGGGGACACAGCTGGAGAAGGAGCTGGCCAGCAAGGAGAGCCTGTACAGACAGGTGGGACACCTGGGGACATTGGGGACACACCTGGGGACACCTGGGATACACTTGGGATACACCTGGGTTACACCTGGAGAACGAGCTGGCCAGCAAGGAGAGCCTGTACAGACAGGTGGGACACCTGGGGACACACCTGGGGACACACCTGGGGACATTGGGGACACACCTGGGATAGAGGGGATACACCTGAGATACATGGGATTCACCTGGGTTACACCTGGAGAACGAGCTGGCCAGCAAGGAGAGCCTGTACAGACAGGTGACACACCTGGGGACACACCTGGGGACATTGGGGTCATACCTGAGATACACCTGGGATAGAGGGGATACATGGGATTCACCTGGGATTCACCTGGGATTCACCTGGGTTACACCTGGAGAATGAGCTGGCCAGCAAGGAGAGCCTGTACAGACAGGTGACACACCTGGGGACATTGGGGACACACCTGGGGACACACCTGGGGACACACCTGGGGGCACCTGAGAGACACCTGAGATAAATGGGATACATGGGATTCACCTGGGACACAGCTGGAGAAGGAGCTGGCCAGCAAGGAGAGCCTGTACAGACAGGTGGGACACCTGGGGACACACCTGGGGACATTGGGGACACACCTGGGGACACCTGAGATACACCTGGGATAGAGGGGATACACCTGAGATACATGGGATTCACCTGGGTTACACCTGGAGAATGAGCTGGCCAGCAAGGAGAGCCTGTACAGACAGGTGACACACCTGGGGACATTGGGGACACACCTGGGGACATTGGGGACACACCTGGGGACACCTGGGATACACCTGGGATAGATGGGATACATGGGGTTCACATGGGATACACCTGGGTTACACCTGGAGAACGAGCTGGCCAGCAAGAAGAGCCTGTACAGACAGGTGACACACCTGGGGACATTGGGGACACACCTGGGGACACTGGGGACACACCTGGGGACACCTGAGATACACCTGAGATAGATGGGATATACCCAATATAGAGGGGACACAGCTGGAGAAGGAGCTGGCCAGCAAGGAGAGCCTGTACAGACAGGTGGGACACCTGGGGACACCGGGGGACATTGGGGACACACCTGGGGACACCTGGGATACACCTGAGATACACCTGAACACACCTGAGATAGAGGGGACACACCTAGGGACATTGGGGACACACCTGAGACACACCTGAGACACACCTGAGATACACCTGGGATAGAGGGGACACATCTGGGGACACCTGGACACACCTTGGTGTCCCCATTAATGTCCCCACCACCGGTTGATGTTGTCCCTTCCCATTCTTGTCCTTCACCCGATGTCCCCAAATGTCCCCAGTGTCCCCAACGCCCCCAATGTCCCCCAATGTCCCCAATGTCCCCAATGTCCCCAATGTCCCCAACGCCCCCAATGTCCCCAATGTCCCCAGAACGAGGAGAAGGGCCGGCAGCTGCAGAAATGGCTCGAGGACACCCAATGTCCCCAATGTCCCCAGTCCCCCAAACACCTCAATGACCCAAACACCCCCAATGTCCCCAGTGACCCCGATGTCCCCAATGACCCAAACACCCCCAACGCCCCCAATGACCCCACTGTCCCCAATGTCCCCAATGTCCCCCAGTGTCCCCAGTGATGTCCCCAGAGCGAGGAGAAGGGCCGGCAGCTGCAGGAGTGACTGGAGAACACCCAATGTCCCCATGACCTTTATGTCCCCAATGACCCAAACACCCCCAATGTCCCCAGTGTCCCCAGTGTCTCCCAATGTCCCCAATGATGTCCCCAGAGTGAGGAGAAGGGCCGGCAGCTGCAGGAGTGGCTCGAGGACACCCAATGTCCCCAATGTCCCCAATGTCCCCAATGTCCCCAATGTCCCCAATGTCCCCAGTGACCCCAATGTCCCCAACATCCCCAATGTCCCCGATGTCCCTGATGTCCCCAGAGCGAGGAGAAGGGCCGGCAGCTGCAGGAGTGGCTCGAGGACGCCAAGGCCAAGCTGCAGCTGACCCTGATGTCCCCAATGTCCCCAATCCCCCCAATGTCCCCAAATGTCCCCAACACCCCCAACGCCCTCAACGCCCCCAATGTCCCCGATGTCCCCAATGCCCCCAATGTCCCCAAATGTCCCCGATGTCCCCAGAGCGAGGAGAAGGGCCGGCAGCTGCAGGAGTGACTCAAGGACACCCAATGTCCCCATGACCTTTATGTCCCCAATGACCCAAACACCCCCAATGTCCCCGATGTCCCCAATTCCTGTCAGTGCCCCCAATCCCCCCAATGTCCCCAATCCCCCCAATGTCCCCAATGACCCAAACACCCCCAATCCCCCCTATGTCCCCAATGTCCCCCAATGTCCCCAATGATGTCCCCAGAGCGAGGAGAAGGGCCGGCAGCTGCAGGAGTGGCTCGAGGACACCTGACATCCCCATAACCCCAGTGTCCCCAATCCCCCCAATGTCCGCGATGTCCCCAACGCCCCCAATGTCCCCCAATGTCCCCAATGTCCCCAGAGCGAGGAGAAGGGCCGGCAGCTGCAGGAGTGGCTCGAGGACGCCATGGCCAAGCTGCAGCTGACCCTGATGTCCCCAATGTCCCCAATATCCCCATGACCTTTATGTCCCCAATGTCCCCAATGTCCCCAATGTCCCCAATGTCCCCAATGACCCAAACACCCACAATGACCCCAATGTCCCCAATGTCCCCAATGTCCCCAATGTCCCCAATCCCCCCAATGTCCCCAATCCCCCCAATGTCCCCAATGTCCCCAGAGCGAGGAGAAGGGCCGGCAGCTGCAGGAGTGGCTCGAGGACGCCAAGGCCAAGCTGCAGCTGACCCTGCAGAAAGCCGAGACGCTGCCCGAGATCGAGGCCCAGCTGGCACAGAGGGTGGCGGCGCTCACCAAGGTGGGGCCGGGGGCGACTTTGGGGGGTCCTGAGGGGGGCCCAGAGGGGCTTGGGGTGGTCTTGAGGGGGTTTGGGGGAGATTTGAGGGAGTTTTGGGGGGACTTGGGGGAGATTTGAGGGTCTTGAGGGGCTTTGAGGGGGATTTGGGGGGTCCCAGGGGGGTTTGGGGTAGTCTTGAGGGGGTTTGGGGGAGTTTTGGGGGATTTTGGGGAGGTTTTGGGGGGTCCTGGAGGGGTTGAGGTGAGTTTTGGAGGGATTTGAGGGGGAGTTTTGGGGCTTCTGGGGGGGATTTAAGGGGGTCTTGAGGGGGTTTGGGGGGATTTGAGGGGGTTTGGGGGGATTTGAGGGGAATTTGGGGTGGTCCCAGGGGAGTTTGGGGTGGTCCCAGAGGGGTTTGGGGTGGTCTTGAGGGGGTTTGGGGGAGTTTTGGGAGGATTTGGGGGATTTTGGGGGGGGTTTGGGGGGATTTGAGGGGAATTTGGGGTGGTCCCAGGGGCGTTTGGGGTGGTCCCAAGTGGGTTTGGGTGGGTCTTGAGGGGGTTTTGGGGGGGATTTGGGGGATTTTGGGGGGGCTCGAGGGGTTTTGGAGGGGATTTGGGGGGGTTTTGGGGAGGTGTTGGAGGGTCCTGGAGGGGTCTGGGGGCATCTGGAGGGGGTTTGGGAGGATCTGGGGGGGCGGTTTAGGGGGGTTGGGGTGAATTTGGGGTGTCCTGGGGGGTCCTGGGGGGGTCTTGAGAGGATTTGGGGGGGATTTTGGGGGGATTTTGGGGAGGTTTTGGGGGGTCCTGGAGGGGTTGAGGTGAATTTTGGAGGGATTTGAAGGGGAGTTTTGGGGGGATTTGGGGGGGGTCTTGAGGGAGTTTGGGGGGATTTGAGGGGGTTTGGGGGGATTTGAGGGGAATTTGGGGTGGTCCCAGGGGAGTTTGGGGTGGTCCCAGAGGGGTTTGGGGTGGTCCCAGAGGGGTTTGGGGTGGTCTTGAGGGGGTTTGGGGGAGTTTTGGGAGGATTTGGGGGGATTTGGGGGATTTTGGGGGGGGGTTTGGGGGGATTTGAGGGGGTTTTGGGGGGTCCCAGGGGCGTTTGGGGTGGTCCCAAGTGGGTTTGGGTGGGTCTTGAGGGGGTTTTGGGGGGGATTTGGGGGATTTTGGGGGGGCTCGAGGGGTTTTGGAGGGGATTTGGGGGGATTTTGGGGAGGTTTTGGGGGGTCCTGGAGGGGTTGAGGTGAGTTTTGGGGGGATTTGGGGGAGGTCTTGAGGGAATTTCGGGGGATTTGAGGAGGTTTTGGGGGGATTTGGGGGAATTTTTGGGGGGTCGTGAGGGGGTTTGGGGGGGAATAGGGAGAGTCCTGAGGGAAATGTCCCCCCCCAAATGTCCCCAAATGTCCCCAATGTCCCCAAATGACCCCAAATGTCCCCAATGTCCCCAAGGTCCCAAATGTCCCCCAATGACCCCCAATGACCCCAATGTCCCAACATCCCCAATGTCCCCAATGTCCCCAAATGTCCCCAATGTCCCCCCATGCCACCAATGTCCCCAAATCCCCCGATGTCCCCAATGTCCCCAATGTCCCCGAATCCCCAAATGTCCCCAAATGTCCCCCAATGTCCCCAGTGTCCCCAATGTCCCCAATGTCCCCAATGTCCCCAGTGTCCCCAATGTCCCCAATGTCCCCCAATGTCCCCAATGTCCCCCAATGTCCCCAACATCCCCAATGACCCCAAATCCCCCAACGTCCCCAATGTCCCCAATGTCCCCAAATGTCCCCAATGTCCCCCAATGTCCCCAAATGTCCCCAATGTCCCCAGTGTCCCCATTGTCCCCATTGTCCCCAATGTCCCCAATGTCCCCAATGTCCCCAATGTCCCCAATCCCCCCAATGTCCCCAAATCCCCCCAATGTCCCCAAATGACCCCACATCCCCCCAAAGTCCCCAGTGTCCCCAATGTCCCCAATCCCCCCAATGTCCCCAATGTCCCCCATTGTCCCCAAATGTCCCCAATGTCCCCAATCCCCAGTGTCCCCACTGTCCCCAATGTCCCCAATGTCCTCAACGTCCCCCATGTCCCCAAATCCCCCCAGTGTCCCCAAATCCCCAAATGTCCCCAATGTCCCCATTGTCCCCAACCCCCCCAATGTCCTCAATCCCCCAAATGTCCCCAATGTCCCCAAATGTCCCCAAATCCCCCCAATGTCCCCAAATGTCCCCAAATTCCCCAATGTCCCCAAATGTCCCCAACGTCCCCAATGTCCCCAGGCCGAGGAGCGCCACGGGAATTTCGAGGAGCGTTTGCGGCAGCTCGAGGCCCAACTGCAGGAGAAGAACCAGGAGCTGCAGAGGGTGGGCACCCCCAAAACGGGAACCCCGAAAAATTGGGAAATCCCAAAAATTGGAAATCCCAGAAAAGGGAAACCCCAAAAATTGGAAATCCCAGAAAATGGGAACCCCGATAATGGGAAATCCTAAAATGGGAAAATACAAAAAATGGGAAACCCCAAAAATCGGAAAACCCAAAAAACAGGAAATCCCAAAAAATGGGAAATCCTAAAAATGGGGAATCCCAAAAATTGGAAATCCCAGAAAAGGGAAATCTCAAAAATTGGAAATCCCAAAAAATGGGGACATCCCAAAAATGGGAAATCCTAAAAATGGGAAATCCCAAAAATGGGAACCCAAAAAACAGGAAATCCCAAAAAATGGGAAATCCTAAAAGTGGGGAATCCCAAAAATTGGAAATCCCAGAAAAGGGAAATCTCAAAAATTGGAAACCCCAAAAATTGGAAATCTCAGAAAAGGGAAATCCCAAAAAACGGGAAATCCTGAAAAATGGGAACCCAAAAAATGGGGAATCCCAAAAATTGGAAATCCCAGAAAAGGGAAATCCCAACAATGGGAACCCCAAAAAACGGGAAATCCTGAAAAATGGGAACCCAAAAAATGGGGAAACCCCAAAAATGGGAAATCCCAAAAATTGGAAATCCCAAAAATTGGGAACCCCAAAAAATGGGAAATCCCAAAAATTGGAAATCCTAAAAATGGGAAACCCCAAAAAAGGGAAATCCCAAAAATTAGGAACCCCGAAAATGGGAAATCCCAAAAATGGGAAATCTCAAAAAATGGGAACCCCAAAAAACGGGAAATCCTGAAAAATGGGAACCCAAAAAATGGGGACACCAAAAATGAGAAATTCCAAAAATGAGGCATCCCAAAAATGGGAAACACCAAAAAAGGGAAACCCCAAAAATTGGAAATCCCAAAAAATGGGAACCCCGATAATGGGAAATCCTAAAATGGGAAATCCTAAAAATTGGAAATCCCAAAAATTGGAAATCCCAGAAAAGGGAAATCCCAAAAAATGGGAAATCCTAAAAATGGGAAATCCCAAAAATTGGAAATCCCAGAAAAGGGAAATCTCAAAAATTGGAAATCCCAAAAAATGGGAACCCCGATAATGGGAAATCCTAAAATGGGAAAATACAAAAAATGGGAAACCCCAAAAATTGGAAATCCTAAAAATGGGACATCCCAAAAATGGGAAATCCTAAAAATGGGAAATCCCAAAAACTGGAAATCCCAAAACGGGAACCCCAAAAAATGGGAAACCCCAAAAATTGGAAATCCCAGAAAAGGGAAACCCCGATAATGGGAAATCCTAAAATGGGAAAATACAAAAAATGGGAAATCCCAAAAATGGGAAATCCTAAAAATGGGAAACCCCAAAAATTGGAAATCCCAGAAAAGGGAAACCCCAAAAATTGGAAATCCCAAAAAATGGGAACCCCGATAATGGGAAATCCTAAAAATGGGAAATCCCAAAAATTGGAAATCCTAAAAATTGGAAACCCCAGAAGAGGGAAATCCCAAAAATGGGAATCCCCAAAAATGGGAAATCCTGAAAAATGGGAACCCAAAAAATGGGGAAACCCCAAAAATTGGAAATTCCAAAAATTGGAAATCCCAAAAATGGGAAACTTCAAAAAAGGGGAAACCCCAAAAAACAGGAACCCCAAAAAATAGAAAAACCCCAAAATTTCTACCCACTAAAAATTCCATTTTTTTCCCATTTTTCGTGCTACAAACGCGGGGTTTTCGATGCTCCCCCACATTTAATATTTTTGGGGACCCCCCCCCCGATATTTTGGGGACCCCCGGTGGAATTTTGGGGTCACCCCCAGACCCTAAAAATGGGGACGGGGCAAATATGGGAAACCCCAAAAATGGGAAATTCCAAAAATGGGAAATTCCAAAAATGGGACACCCCAAAAATGGGACTCCCCAATAACCAGGAACCCCAAAAACTAGAAAACCCCAAATTCGGGAACCCCAAAACGAGGACACCCCAAATTCGGGCACCCCAAAAACGAGGACACCCCAAATTCAGGCACCCCAAAAATGTGGAAACCCCAAAATGGACTCCCCCAAAACCCATTAAAAATTCCATTTTTTCCCCATTTTTCATGCTACAAATGCGGGGTTTTCGATGCTCCCCCACATTTAATATTTTTGGGGACCCCCCCCCCAATATTTTGGGGACCCCCGGTGGAATTTTGGGGTTCCCCCCAGACCCTAAAAATGGGGATGGGGCAAAAATGGGAAACCCCAAAAATGGGAAACCCCAAAAATTAGAAATTCCAAAAAATGGAGACACCCCAAATTCGGGCACCCCAAAACTGGGGATACCCCAAAAATGGACACCCCAAAATTCACCACCCCAAATCTGAGAACCCCAAAATTTCATGGGGTCACCCCAACATTTCACCGCACCCCAAAACCCATTAAAAATTCCATTTTTTCCCCATTTTTCGTGCTACAAACGCGGGGTTTTCGATGCTCCCCCACATTTAATTTTTTTGGGGACCCCCCCCAATATTTTGGGGACCCCCGGTGTAATTTTGGGGTCTCCCCCAGACCCTAAAAATGGGGATCGGGACAAATATGGGAAACCCCAAAAATGGGAAATTCCAAAAATGGGACACCCCAAAAATGGGACTCCCCAAAAACCAGGAACCCCAAAAAATAGAAAACCCCAAATTCAGGCACCCCAAAAACGAGGACACCCCGAATTTGGGCACCCCAAAAACGAGGACACCCCAAATTCGGGCACCCCAAAAATGTGGAAACCCCAAAACGGACCCCCCAAAACCCATTAAAAATTCCATTTTTTCCCCATTTTTCGTGCTACAAACGCGGGGTTTTCGATGCTCCCCCACATTTAATTTTTTTGGGGACCCCCCCAAATATTTTGGGGACCCCCGGTGTAATTTTGGGGTTCCCCCCAGACCCTAAAAATGGGGATGGGGCAAATATGGGAAACCCCAAAAATGGGAAACCCCAAAAATGGGAAACCCCAAAAATTAGAAATTCCAAAAAAATGGAGACACCCCAAATTCAGGCACCCCAAAACTGGGGATACCCCAAAAATGGACACCCCAAAATTCACCACCCCAAATCTGAGAACCCCAAAATTTCATGGGGTCACCCCAACATTTCACCGCACCTCAAAACCCATTAAAAATTCCATTTTTCCCCATTTTTCGTGCTACAAACGCGGGGTTTTCGATGCTCCCCCACATTTAAATTTTTTGGGGACCCCCCCCAATATTTTGGGGACCCCCGGTGTAATTTTGGGGTCCCCCCAGACCCTAAAAATGGGGATGGGGCAAATATGGGAAACCCCAAAAATGGGAAATTCCAAAAATGGGAAATTCCAAAAATGGGACACCCCAAAAATGGGACTCCCCAATAACCAGGAACCCCAAAAATTAGAAAACCCCAAATTCGGGCACCCCGAAAACGAGGACACCCCAAATTCAGGCACCCCAAAAACGAGGACACCCCAAATTCAGGCACCCCAAAAATGGGGAAACCCCAAAACGGACCCCCCAAAACCCATTAAAAATTCCATTTTTCCCCCATTTTTCGTGCTACAAACGCGGGGTTTTTGATGCTCCCCCACATTTAATTTTTTTGGGGACCCCCCCAAATATTTTGGGGACCCCCGGTGTAATTTTGGGGTCACCCCCAGACCCTAAAAATGGAGATGGGGCAAATATGGGAAACCCCAAAAATGGGAAACCCCAAAAATTAGAAATTCCCAAAAAATGGACACATCCCAAATTCAGGCACCCCAAAACTGGGGATACCCCAAAAATGGACACCCCAAAATTCACCACCCCAAATCTGGGAACCCCAAAATTTCATGGGGTCACCCCAACATTTCACCGCACCCCAAAACCCATTAAAAATTCCATTTCCCCCCATTTTTCGTGCTACAAACGCGGGGTTTTCGATGCTCCCCCACATTTAATTTTTTTGGGGACCCCCCCCGATATTTTGGGGACCCCTGGTGGAATTTTGGGGTCACCCCCAGACCCTAAAAATGGGGACGGGGCAAAAATGGGAAACCCCAAAAATGGGAAATTCCAAGAATGGGACTCCCCAAAAACCAGGAACCCCAAAAATTAGAAAACCCCAAATTCGAGCACCCCAAAAATGAGGACACCCCAAATTCAGGCACCCCAAAAACGAGGACACCCCAAATTCAGGCACCCCAAAAATGTGGAAACCCCAAAATGGACTCCCCAAAACCCATTAAAAATTCCATTTTTTCCCCATTTTTCGCGCTACAAACGCGGGGTTTTCGATGCTCCCCCACATTTAATATTTTTGGGGACCCCTCCCCGATATTTTGGGGACCCCCGGTGTAATTTTGGGGTCCCCCCAGGCGCGGCAGAGGGAGAAGATGAACGACGAGCACAACAAGCGGCTCTCGGAGACCGTGGATCGGCTGCTGAGCGAGAGCAACGAGCGGCTGCAGCTGCACCTCAAGGAGAGGATGGGGGCCCTGGAGGAGAAGGTGGGCGCCCCCAAATTGGGGAGGGGGCTGGTGGGAAATTTGGGGGGTCCTGGGAGAAATTTGGGGGGTCCTGGGTGAAATTTGGGGGGTCCTGGGTGAAATTTGGGCAAAATTTGGGGGAGTTTTGGGGGGTCTGAAATGGTTTTTTTGTTGCACCTCGAGGAGGGGAGGGGGGTCCTGGAGAGGAATTTTTGGGGCACCTCAAAATTGGGGAGGGGTCTGGGAAAAAATTGGGGGGTCCTGGAAGGGATTTGGGGAGATTTTGGGGGTCCTGGGTGGATCCAACTGCACCTAAAGGAGAGGATTTGGGGCACCCCAAAATTGGGGAGGGGTCTGGAGGGTCCTGGGAATAATTTTGGGGGGTCCTGAGAGAAATTTGGGGGGGTCCCAGGGGGAATTTGGGGGTCCTGGATGGAATTTGGGGGGGATTTTGGGGGTCCTGGATGGGATTTTGGGGGAGTTTTGGGGGTCCTGGGCGGCTGCAGCTGCACCTCAAGGAGAGGATGGGGGCCCTGGAGGAGAAGGTGGGCACCCCAAAATTGGGGAGGGGGCTCCGACAACATTTGGGGGGTCCTGGGTGAAATTTGGGGGGTCCTGGGTGAAATTTGGGCGAAATTTGGGGGAGTTTTGGGGGGTCTGAAATGGTTTTTTTTGTTGCACCTCGAGGAGGGGAGGGGGGGTCCTGGAGAGGAATTTTTGGGGCACCCCAAAATTGGGGAGGGGTCTGGGAAAAAACTGGGGGGTCCTGGAAGGGATTTGGGGGGATTTTGGGGGGATTTGGGGCAGTTTAAGGAGGGTTTGGGGGGATTTTGGGGGTCCTGGATGGGATTTTGGGGGAGTTTTGGGGGTCCTGGGCGGCTGCAGCTGCACCTCAAGGAGAGGATGGGGGCCCTGGAGGAGAAGGTGGGCGCCCCCAAATTGGGGAGGGGGCTGGTGGGAAATTTGGGGGGTCCTGGGTGAAATTTGGGGGGTCCTGGGTGAAATTTGGGCGAAATTTGGGGGGGTTTTGGGCAGTTTAAGAGGAGTTTGGGGGGGTCTGAAATGGCTCCAACTGGCCCTAAAGGAGAGGATTTGGGGCACCCCAAAATTGGGGAGGGGTCTGGAAGGTCCTGGGAATAATTTTGGGGGGTCCTGAGAGAAATTTGGGGGGTCACAGGGGGAATTTGGGGGTCCTGGATGGGATTTTGGGGGAGTTTTGGGGGTCCTGGGCGGCTGCAGCTGCACCTCAAGGAGAGGATGGGGGCCCTGGAGGAGAAGGTGGGGGCACCCCCAAATTGGGGAGGGGGCTCCGACAAAATTTGGGGGGTCCTGGGTGAAATTTGGGGGGTCCTGGGAGAAATTTGGGGGGTCCTGGGTGAAATTTGGGCGAAATTTGGGGAGTTTTGGGGGGTCTGAAATGGCTCCAACTGCACCTAAAGGAGAGGATTTGGGGCACCCCAAAATTGGGGAGGGGTCTGGGAAAAAATTGGGGGGTCCTGGAAGGGATTTGGGGGGATTTTGGGGGGATTTGGGGCAGTTTAAGGAGGTTTTGGGGGGATTTTGGGGGTCCTGGGTGGCTCCAGCTGTCCCTAAAGGAGAGAATTGGGGGCACCCCAAAATTGGGGAGGGGTCTGGAGGGTCCTGGGAATAATTTTTGGGGGGTCCTGAGAGAATTTGGGGGGGTCCCAGGGGGAATTTGGGGGGATTTTGGGGGTCCTGGATGGGATTTTTGGGGAGTTTTGGGGGTCCTGGGCGGCTGCAGCTGCACCTCAAGGAGAGGATGGGGGTCCTGGAGGAGAAGGTGGGGGCACCCCCAAATTGGGGAGGGGGCTCGGGCAACATTTGGGGGGTCCTGGGTGAAATTTGGGGGGTCCTGGGTGAAATTTGGGGCAGTTTAAGGGGAGTTGTTGGGGGTCTGGGGGGTCTAAAATGGTTCCAACTGCACCTAAAGGAGAGGATTTGGGGCACCCCAAAATTGGGGAGGGGTCTGGGAAAAAATTGGGGGGTCTTGGTGAAATTTGGGGGGTCCCAAGTGGATTTTAGGGGTTTTGGGGTCCTGGATGGGATTTGGGGAATTTTGGGGGGTCCTGGTGGCTCCAGCTGCACCTCAAGGAGAGGATTTGGGGCACCCCAAAATTGGGGAGGGGTCTGGGGGGTCCTGGAATAATTTTGGGGGGTCCCAGGGGGATTTTGGGGTCCTGGATGGGATTTTGGGGGAGTTTTGGGGGTCCTGGGCGGCTGCAGCTGCACCTCAAGGAGAGGATGGGCGCCCTGAGGAGAAGGTGGGGGCACCCCCAAATTGGGGAGGGGGCTCCGACAACATTTGGGGGGTCCTGGGTGAAATTTGGGGGTCCTGGGTGAAATTTGGGCGAAATTTGGGGGAGTTTTGGGGGTCTGAAATGGCTTCAACTGCACCTAAAGGAGAGGATTTGGGGCACCCCAAAATTGGGGAGGGGTCTGGGAAAAAACTGGGGGGTCCTGGAAGGGATTTGGAGGGTCCTGGGAGAAATTTGGGGGGTCCTGGGTGAAATTTGGGCGAAATTTGGGGAGTTTTGGGGTCTGAAATGGTTCCAACTGCACCTAAAGGAGAGGATTTGGGGCACCCCAAAATTGGGGAGGGGCTGGGAAAAAACTGGGGGGTCCTGGATGGGAATTGGGGGGTCCTGGGTGAAATTTGGGCGAAATTTGGAGGGATTTTGGGCAGTGTAAGGGGAGTTTTGGGGGGTCTGAAATGGCTCCAAATGCACCTCAAGGAGAGGATTTGGGGCACCCCAAAACTGGGGAGGGGTCTGGGAAAAAATTGGGGGGTCCTGAGAGGATTTTGGGGGGTCCTGAGTGGGATTTTGAGGATTTTGGGGGAGTTCTGGGGGTCCTGGGCGGCTGCAGCTGCACCTCAAGGAGAGGATGGGGGCCCTGGAGGAGAATTGGGGGCACCCCCAAATTGGGGAGGGGGCTCCGACAACAGCTGGGGGGTCCTGGGAGAAATTTGGGGGAGTCCTGGGTGAGATTTGGGGGGTCCTGGGTGAGATTTGGGGGTCCTGGGAGATTTGGCGAAATTTGGGGAGTTTTGGGGGGTCTGAAATGGTTTTTTTGTTGCACCTCAAGGAGGGGAGGGGGGTCTGGAGAGGAATTTTTGGGGCACCCCAAAATTGGGGAGGGGTCTGGGAAAAAATTGGGGGGTCCTGGATGGGATTTGGGGGGTCCTGGAAGGGATTTGGGGGGATTTTGGAGGGGATTTTGGGCAGTTTAAGGGGAGTTTGGGGGGATTTTGGGGGTTCTGGGTGGCTCCAGCTGTCCCTAAAGGAGTGAACTGGGGCACCCCAAAATTGGGGAGGGGCTGGAGGGTCCTGGAATATTTTGGGGGGTCCCAGGGGAATTTGGGGGAATTTGGGGTCCTGGATGGGATTTTGGGGGAGTTCTGGGGGTCCTGGGCAGGCTGCAGCTGCACCTCAAGGAGAGGATGGGGGCCCTGGAGGAGAAGGTGGGGGCACCCCCAAATTGGGAAGGGTCTGGGAAAAAATTGGGGGTCCTGGGTGAAATTTGGGGGGTCCTGGGTGAAATTTGGGGGTCCTGGGTGAGATTTGGGCAGTTTAAGGGGAGTTTTGGGGGGGTCTGGGGGGGTCTAAATGGCTCCAACTGCACCTCAAGGAGAGGATTTGGGGCACCCCAAATTGGGGAGGGTCTGGGAAAAAATTGGGGGGTCCTGGATGGATTTGGGGGGTCCTGGATGTGATTTGGGGGGATTTTGGGGGATTTTTGGCAGTTTAAGGGGAGTTTGGGGGGTCTGAATGGCTCCAACTGCATCTAAAGGAGAGAATTGGGGCACCCCAAAATTGGGGAGGGTCTGGAGGGTCCTGGGAATAATTTTGGGGGGTCCCAGGGGAATTTGGGGGTCCTGGATGGAATTTGGGGGGATTTTGGGGGTCCTGGATGGGGATTTTGGGGGAATTTTGGGGGTCCTGGGCGGCTGCAGCTGCACCTCAAGGAGAGGATGGGGGCCCTGGAGGAGAAGGTGGGGGCACCCCCAAATTGGGAGGGGGGCTCCGACAAAATTTGGGGGGTCCTGGGTGAAATTTGGGGGTCCTGGGTGAAATTTGGGCGAAATTTGGGGAGTTTTGGGGGGTCTGAAATGGTTCCAAATGCACCTCAAGGAGAGGATTTGGGGCACCCCCAAAATTGGGGAGGGGTCGGGAAAAAATTGGGGGGTCCTGGATGGGATTTGGGGGGTCCTGGGAGAAATTTGGGGGGGTCCTGGGTGAGATTTGGGGCAGTTTAAGGGGAGTTTTGGGGGGGTCTGAAATGGTTTTGGATGGCCCTAAAGGAGAGAATTGGGGGCACCCCAAATTGGGGAGGGGGCTCGGGCAAAATTTGGGGGGTCCTGGGAGAAATTTGGGGGGTCCTGGGTGGATTTGGGGGGATTTTGGGGGATTTTGGGCAGTTTAAGGGGAGTTTTGGGGGGGTCTGAAATGGCTCCAACTGCACCTCAAGGAGAGGATTTGGGGCACCCCCAAAATTGGGGAGGGGGTCTGGGAAAAAATTGGGGGGTCCTGGATGGGATTTGGGGGGTCCTGGATGGGATTTGGGGGTCCTGAGTGGGATTTGAGGGAATTTGGGGGAGTTCTGGGGTCCTGGGCGGCTGCAGCTGCACCTCAAGGAGAGGATGGGGGCCCTGGAGGAGAAGGTGGGGCACCCCCCAAATTGGGGAGGGGGCTGGTGGGAAATTTGGGGGGTCCTGGGTGAAATTTGGGGGTCCTGGGAGAAATTTGGGCAAAATTTGGAGGGATTTTGGGCAGTTAAGGGAGTTTTGGGGGGTCTGAAATGGTTTTTGAGGCCCCTAAAGGAGAGAATTGGGGGCACCCCAAAATTGGGGAGGGGTCTGGGAAAAAATTGGGGGGTCCTGGATGGGATTTGGGGGGTCCTGGATGGGATTTGGGGGATTTTGGGGGATTTGGGGCAGTTTAAGGAGGTTTTGGGGGGGATTTTGGGGGGTCCTGGTTGTGATTTGGTGGGAATTTTGGGGGTCCTGGGGGTGGCTCCAGGTGTCCCTAAAGGAGAGAATGGGGGGCACCCAAAATTGGGGAGGGGGGCTGGAGGGGTCCTGGATGGAATTTGGGGAAATTTTGGGGGGTCCCCAGGTGGATTATGGGGATTTTTGGGGGGATTTTTGGGTTTTTTTTGGGGGGGTGAGTTTGGGATTTTTGGGGGTCCCCAAGGTGGTTTATGGGGATTTTTGGGGAGGGGACTTTGGATTTTTTGGAGGGGACTTTGGGATTTTTTGGGTTTTTTTTTGGGGGGAGTATTGGGTTTTTTGGGGGGGAAGTTTTGGGGTTTTTTGGGGGGAGTTTTGGGGTTTTTTGTGGGGTCCCAGGTGGATTTTTGGGGAATTTTTGGGGTGTATTTTGGGGGTCAGTTTTGTGGATTTTTTTGGGGTTTTTTTGGGGGGAAGTTTGGGATTTTTTGGTTTTTTTGGGGGGGGGGGGTCCCCAGGTGGATTTTTGGGAAATTTTTGGGGTCTTTTTGTGAGTTTTGGGATTTTTTGGGGGGAGTTTTGGGATTTTTTTGGGATTTTCTGGGGGTCTCCAAGTGGTTTATGGGGATTTTTGGAGGGGGATTTTGGGATTTTTGGGGGATTTTTTGGGGTTTTTTGGGGGAGTTTTGGGATTTTTTTTGGGGTCCCCAGGTGGTTTATGGGGGATTTTTGGGGAGGGGACTTTGGGATTTTTGGGGGGAATTTTGGGGTTTTTTTGGGGGGAGTTTGGGATTTTTTTGGGGGTTTTTTGGGGGGTCCCCAGGTGGATTTTTGGGGGGAATTTTGGGGTTTTTTTGGGGGGATTTTGGGGTTTTTTGGGGGTCCCCAGGTGGATTTTCGGGGGATTTTTTGGTTTTTTTTGGGGGGGGATTTTGAGATTTTTTGGGATTTTTGGGGGTCCCCAGGTGGTTTATGGGATTTTTGGGGAGGGGATTTTGGATTTTTGGGGGATTTTTTGGGGGAGTTTTGGGATTTTTTGGGGGGTCCCCAGGTGGATTTTTTGGGGGATTTTTTGGGGTTTTTTTGGGGAGAGTTTTGGGATTTTTTGGGGGGTCCCCAGGTGGATTTTGGGGGATTTTTTTGGGTTTTTTTGGGGAAGTTTTGGGATTTTTTTTTCTTTTTTTGGGGGGTCCCCAGGTGTTTTATGGGATTTTTGGGGAGGGGACTTTGGGATTTTGAGGGATTTTTTGGGGTTTTTTTGGGAGGAGTTTTGGGATTTTTTGGTTAATTTTTGGGGGTCCCAGGTGGATTTTTGGAGGATTTTTGGGGGTTTTTTGGGGGAGTTTTGGATTTTTTGGGTTTTTTTGGGGTCTCCAGGGTGGTTTATGGGGATTTTTGGGGAGGGGACTTCGGGATTTTGGGGGAGATTTTTAGGTTTTTTTGGGGGAAGTTTTGGATTTTTTAAGAGTTTTTTGGGGGTCCCCAGGTGGATTTTTGGGGGATTTTTGGTTTTTGGGGGGGGAGTTTTGGGATTTTTGGGGGTCCCCAGGTGGATTTTTGGGGATTTTTGGGTTTTTTTGGGAGGGATTTTGGGATTTTTTGGGGGGGGTTCCCAGGTGGTTTATGGGATTTTTGGGGAGGGGACTTTGGGATTTTTGGGGGATTTTGGGGTTTTTTGAGGATTTTTTGGGGGTTTTTAGGGGAAGTTTTGGGATTTTTTTGGATTTTTTGGGGGGTCCCCAGGTGGATTTTTGGGTTTTTTTGGGGGGGATTTTGGGTTTTTTGGGATTTTTTGGGGGTCCCCAGGTGGATTTTTGGGAATTTTTGGGTTTTTTTGGGGGGGGTTTGGGATTTTTTGGGATTTTTTTGGGGGGTCCCCAGGTGGATTTTTGGGGAATTTTTGGTTTTTTTGGGGGGGATTTTGGATTTTTTGGGATTTTTTGAGGGGTCCCCAGGTGGTTTATGGGATTTTTGGGGAGGGGACTTTGGGATTTTGGGGGATTATTGGGGTTTTTTTGGGAGGAGTTTTGGGGGTTTTTGGGGTTTTTTTGGGGGTCCACAGGTGGATTTTTGGGGGATTTTTTTGGTTTTTTTTTGGGGATTTTTTGGTTTTTTTTGGGGGGAAGTTTTGGGATTTTTGGGGGGTCCCCAGGTGGATTTTTGGGGGGATTTTTTGGTTTTTTTTGGGGGGGAGTTTTGGGATTTTTTTTGTTTTTTTGGGGGGGTCCCCAGGTGGTTTGTGGGGATTTTTGGGGAGGGGACTTTGGGATTTTTGGGGTTTTTTTGGGAGGAGTTTTGGGATTTTTTGGGGGGTCCCCAGGTGGATTTTGGGGTTTTTTTGAGGGATTTTTTTTGGGTTTTTGGGGGGGGAGTTTTGGGGTTTTTTGGGGTTTTTTGGGGTCCCCAGGTGGATTTTTGGGGGGATTTTTTGGGTTTTTTTGGGATTTTTTGGGGGTTTTTTTGGGGGGTCCCCAGGGTGGTTTATGGGGATTTTTGGGGAGGGGATTTTGGGGTTTTTTTGAGGGATTTTTTGGGGTTTTTTGAGGCGGAGTTTTGGGATTTTTTGGGATTTTTTGGGGGGTCCCAGGTGGATTTTTGGGGGGATTTTTTTGGTTTTTTTGGGGATTTTTTTGGGTTTTTTTGGGGGGAGTTTTGGGTTTTTTTGGGGTCCCCAGGTGGATTTTTGGGATTTTTGGGGGGTCCCCAGGTGGATTTTTGAGGGGAATTTTTGGGGTTTTTTTGGGGGGAGTTTTGGGATTTTTTTGGATTTTTGTGGGTCCCAGGTGGATTTTTTTTGGGATTTTTTGGGGTTTTTTTGGGGGAGTTTTGGATTTTTTGGGGTCCCCAGGTGGATTTTTAGGGGATTTTTGGGGGATTTTTTGGGGGATTTTTTTTGGGTTTTTTGGGGTCCCCCCTGATTTTCCCCCTCCCCAGAATTCTCTGAGTGAAGAAATCGCCAACATGAAGAAAATGCAGGACGAGCTCCTGCTCAACAAGGTGGAATTTGGGAATTTTGGGGAATTTTTCGGGAATTTTGGGGAGATTTTGGAGTTTTTGAGGATTTTATATTTTATTTTATTTTATTTTATTTTATTTTATTTTATTTTAAATTCCTTTATTTTAAATTCTTGTATTTTATATTTTTAATTTTACTGTATTTTATTTTATTCTAAATTTTTATTTCAATTTTACTTTAATTTACTTTATTTTATTTTACTTTATTTTATTTTATATTTTTTATTTTACTTTATTTTATATTTTTATTTTACTTTATGTTATTTCTTTTTCTATTTCTTTTACTTTATTTTATTTCATTTCATTTCATTTTTATTTTATCTCATTTAATTTCATTTAATTTAATTTCATTTCATTTCATTTCATTTCATTTTTTATTTGATTCTTTTATTTTTTATTTTAATTTCAGTAGTTTAAAATTTATTTTATTTTGGGGATTTTTTGGGATTTTTTTTTGGATTTGGGGAGGATTTTTTGGGGGGGAATTTTGAATTTTAGGGATTTTTGGGGGGATTTTTTTTTATTTTTTGGATTTTTAAAAAACTTTTGGGGATTTAATATTTTTTTTAATTTTGAAGATTTGTTGAGGGATTTTTTTATCTTTTTTTGGGAATATTTGGGGATTTTTTTTTAATTTTGGGGGGTGTTTTTTTTAAGCTTTTTTGGTTTTTTTTTTAATTTGGGGATTTTTTGTGATATTTTGCAATTCTTTTTTTAAAATTTTTTTCAGAATTTTTTTTAAATTTTTTCAGGGATTTCAGGAGAGTTTTGGGGTTTTTTTAGGGGATTTTTTGGGGTTGTTTTGGGTGGATTTGGGAGAAATTCGGATGAAATTCGTTGAGGAATTTTGGTCAATTTTGAACAGATTTTTTCAGATTTTTTTGGTGAATTTTGGTGGAATTTTTCATGGATTTGGAAAAATTTTGGAAGGATTTTTTGGATGGATTTTGGAGGAATTTCGGGACATTTTTTGCTTGGATTTTGCGACTTTTTTTGGGGATAAATTCAGATTTTTCCCAATCCTGACCCCCCCAATTCTCACCAGGGGTCCCCAGCACTGAATCCAAAATTCCCAAAATTCCCAAAATTTCCCCAAAATTCCCCAAAAATTCCCCAAAATTCCCGATTTTCCCCGCAGGAGCAGCTGCTGGCGGAGATGGAGCGGATGCAGCTGGAGCTGGACCAGCTCCGGGGCCGGCCCGGATCCTCCTACTCCAGGTACCCCCAAAATCCCCAAAAATCACCCAAAAATCACCCCAAAAATCACCCCAAAATCACCTAAAAATTACAATAAAAATAACCCCAAAATAACCCCAAAATCACCCCAAAAATCACCCCAAAATCACCCCAAAATCACCCAAAAATCACCACAAAATCACCCCAAAATCACCCCAAAATCACCCCAAAATCACCCCCAAAAATCACCCCAAAAACACCAAAAATCACCCCCAAAAATCACCCCAAAATCACCCCCAAAAATCCCCCCCAAAATAACCCCCAAAATCACCCCCAAAAATCACCCCCAAAATAACCCCAAAATCACCTAAAAATCACCCCAAAATCACCCCAAAATCACCCCAAAATTGCCATAAAATCACCCCAAAATCACCCCAAAATTCCCCCAAAAATCCCCGCCAAAATCACCCTACCAAAATCTACCATAAAATAACCCCAAAAATCCCCAAAAATCCCCCAAAATCACCACAAAATCACCCCAAAATCACCCCAAAAATCACCCCAAATCACCCCAAAAATAACCCCAAAATCACCTCAAAATCCCCCCAAAAATCCCCAAAAATCACCCCCAAAAATCACCTAAAAATTACCATAAAAATCACCCCAAAATAACCAAAAAAATCCCCCCAAAAATCCACCTAAACTGCACCAAAATAACCCCAAAATAACCTCAAAATAACCCCAAAATAATCCCTAAAATAACCCAAAAATAACCCCAAAATAACCCCAAAACTGCCCCAAAATAACCAAAAAATAACCTCAAAATAAGCCCAAAAATAATCCCTAAAATAAACCAAAATAACCTCCAAAAATCCCCCAAATAACCCCAAAAACCCCCCCAGCTCCTCCTACTCCAGGTACCCCCAAAATCCCCAAAAATCACCCCCAAAAATCACCCCAAAATCACCAAAAATCACCCCAAAATCCCCCAAAATCACCCCAAAATCACCCCAAAATCACCCCAAAAATCACCCCAAAAATCTCCCCAAAAATCACCCCCCAAATTACCCCAAAATCACCCAAAAATCCCCAAAATCACCACAAAATTACCATAAAAATAACCCCAAAATAAGCAAAAAAATCCCCCCAAAAATCCACCTAAACTGCACCAAAATAACCCCAAAATAACCTCAAATAACCCCAAAATAAGCCCAAAAATCCCCAAAAATCACCCCAAAATCACCCCCAAAATCCCCAAAAATCACCCCAAAATCACCCCAAAAATCCCCCCCAAAATCACCAAAAATCACCCCAAAATC